>NC_064626.1:1047153037-1047459703 GCF_023864275.1 Schistocerca cancellata
CTGCTGATATTTCATACAACCTAGTTAAATTAAAGGAACTTAACCTACCTTGAATCTTAGAAGTGAATCGACCATGTTGATGGATCTTGTCAAGAATCCAATATAGACAATAATCATAAGCCATTAATATTAATATTTTTATCGTTATGTGAATCACAAATGATACAGATCGAGTAAGCCTCAGCTTCTCGCTGCCACTCAGACGTAGAGTAACCATCTGTAACAATGCACAACTTACAGTATTCTGATGTTACTTCTTATAATTAATGCTGTTTTGCTATTTCTTTTTGTGCTCTCTCTATGTCCCCCCCCCCCCCCCCCCCCCCTCCTTCAGTGACAACCATTGTCACAAATATTGACCATCTCTGGAATCTAACATCAGCAGCACCCAATCTCAGACTTTTTCAACCTGTAAAATATGTTAGGACATGGTCGTGAGGACAATGGGTGCCAAAGCTGAGGGTAGGAAGTAGGAGAATATTAGTACTGGGTACTGTGTTACTGATTTCTTTTATGCCGGCAATGGAAAGTAATCAGAGAAGGTCAATATAAGGTTCTCCTTAAAAAACTACAGTCAGAAATGAACATTATCATTTGCTCACAGAGTCAATCAGAATGATCAGTATAATATGGCAAAGTATTGTATGTTATCGGTCTTTTTTAAATATTTTTCTGTACATGAAGTGCAGGAGATACAGGACAAATCATGTTATCCATGAGACACACATCAAACAAAATTTTGCATCACCTTGGTTCCGAGAGTTCTGGAACCTGAACAGAAAATTGAAATATAGATCAACATAAACATCATTTCTGCCCTTTTTATTGCTCATGAAAACCACACATTGCATGTTGTACCACCATACAGTGAGACCTTCAGAGGTGGTGGTCCAGAATGCTGTACACACCAGTACCTCTAATACCTAGTAGCACGTCCTCTTGCATTGATGTATGCCTGTATTCGTCGTGGCATACTATCCACAAGTTCATCAAGGCACTGTTGGTCCAGATTGTCCCACTCCTCAATGGCGAAATGGCATAGATCCCTCAGAGAGGTTGGTGGCTCACGTCATCCATAAACACCTCTTTTCAATCTATCCCAGGCATGTTCAATAGGGTTCACGTCTGGAGAACATGCTGGCAATTTTGTTATCCTAAAGGAAGCTATTCACAAAATGCGCAAAATGGGGGCACAAATTGTCGTCCATGAAGATGAACACCTCACCTATATGCTGCCAATATGGTAGCATGTTCGGTTGGAGGCTGGCATTCAAGTATTGTACAGCCGTTATGGCGCCTTTCGTGACCACCAGCGGAGCACGTTGGCCCAACATAATGCCATCCCAAAACAGCAGGGAACCTCCACCTTGAATGAGATTTTCACTCTGCAGCGGAGTGTGCACTGATATGAAACTTCCTGGCAGATTAAAACTGTGTGCCGGACCAAGACCCGAACTCCGGACCTTTGCCTTTCGCGGGCAACTGCTCTACCAACTGAGCTACCCAAGCATGACTCACGCCCTGTCCTCACAGATTTACTTCTGCCAGTATCTCGTTTCCTACCTTCCAAACTTTACAGAAGCTCTCCTGCGAACCTTGCAGAACTAGCACTCCTGAAAGAAAGGATACTGCGGAGACATGGCTTAGCCACAGCCTGGGGGATGTTTCCAGAATGAGATTTCACTCTGCAGCGGAGTGTGCGCTGATATGAAACTTCCTGGCAGATTAAAACTGTGTGCTGGACTGAGACATAATCCATAGGTAGCAGTCATCCACTGTAGTAGCAGCTCTTGGGCAGCCTGAGCGAGGCATGTCATCGACAGTTCCTGTCTCTCTGTATCTCCACCATGTCCGAACAACATCGCTTTGGTTCACTCCGAGACATCTGGACACTTCCCTTGTTGAGAGCCCTTCCTGGCAAAAAGTAACAATGTGGACACAATCGAACCGCAGTATTGACCATCTAGGCATGGTTGAACTAAAGACAACATGAGCCATGTACTTCCTTCCTAGCGGAATGACTGGAACTGATCGGCTGTGGGACCCCCTCCGTCTAATAGGCGCTGCTCATGCATGGTTGTTTACATCTTTGGGTGGCTTCAGTGACATCTCTGAACAGTGTTTGTGATACAATATCCACAGTCTACGTCTGTCTTCAGAAGCTCTTGGAACCGGAGTGATGCAAAACTTTTTTTTCTATGTATGTATGATATGATGGGTCCATCCTTCTGGATGACAATATGAATACATTTTTAAAATAGAGAATAGTGACAATTAAACATTTTTACAAATATTTTACAGTATATTATCTTAACAATGTTAGTAATAAAACTTTACTTTTTTCATTAAGTAGGTACTTGACATTTGCCACTCTACAGCATACACCCACAAGAGAAAAATTGTACTTTTGGTGCTAATAAAACAAGAAATACTTACAAGTATTTAAATTTAAGGATCAATAGCAACTACAAAGTCACTATACCACAATGCTTTATGGCTTCAAAAATTGATCTAGACTGTATCGGCACTTGTTTAAAATGTCCAGTTACATTGCTATGGAATGCTTGATTTTTGCATTCTTTAAAATGGTTGGGCAATTTCGTGTAAACCTTTCCATTTTGCTTCACTTTCATATATGAACATTCTGTACACAGTTGCAACTTCTTCCAGATACTGTATGTGTGAACATCCTGGTTGGGCAGTAGAGTGCAGCTCAATTGCAGGGAACCATTCAAATCATAGCAGGACATTTGACTCTATGGTACTAGATTTCCCCCATAAAAGCCATGGTCAGTATCCCTTTAATAAAACAAGACTAATGGGTAAAGACACTGGGTTTAAGATGATAGTGAAAGGAAGCACACCAAATGTAACCGCATTTTGATTTCTAAGAAGTGATTTTCTGTCATATCTGACAATGAGCTCGTTTACATTTAGGGAGTGTGTGGAGCACAGATAAGTTTCAGATTCATTTGAGGAATATCCTAATATCATGGTGGCAGACTGACATATGTAGGTATTAGAAAAGGCAGATGAATGGCTGTCTATGCTATTTGAATCTTTTTTTTTTATGGCTGGGATGAGATCCTGCAACTTGTCACATGATGATGTGCTAGTGGAGATAGATGATAGTGCTCACTGTCATAGAGTTCATATGGTGATGAAATTGTCACCAATATACGGATATCAATTATACAACTAGTGTGCTCCATGAATTGAAACCTACTGAATATTTCGTAATTCACTTTAAAACATATTAAGGTTATGCAAGCATTTCCTAGAATTGTTCCAGAGTGGGAGAGTTCTGTTGAGGAGCCTTAGGCCGTCAACTCTTCATTAATAATCTTACAGTATCCATGTCACACAGCACTGTCCACGTAACATTAGTTGGAACAATAATTGTGACTTTACATTTTCCTGGTCTATTTTAGGAATCTAAAAATTATCCCCTCATATTCTGAGGCAGATAGATGACAATTAAGGCACATTTCAACAAATGTTTTAAAATCTTCTCCTTGATAGTGTACAATTTAATGTCTGATCCAGTATGGTAAGTTGGCAGAAAGCTCATTTTCTGACAGTCTTTTTGTCCTGTTTATCTGCAACTCACATCTATATCTACATCTATACCCTTCAAACTACTGTGTGGTGCATGGCAGAGAGTATGTCCCATTGTACCAGTTATTAAGGTTTCTTCCTGTTCCATTTATATATGCAGTGTGGGAAGAAAGGTTGCTTCAATGCCTTTGTGCATGAAGTAATGATTCTAATCTTATCCTCATGATCCCTCTGTGAGCAATACATGAGAGATTGTAGTACATCCCTAGAGTAATCATTTAAAACCAGTTCTTGATACTTTTTCTTGCACCACCTGAACTCCCTCCACAACGAAATTCAGTTCACCATGGAGATGGAGCAAAACTGTCAGCAGCCATTCTTGGATGTTCTGGTATGGAGAAAACCAGATGGAACGCTGAGACACAGTGTCTATTAGCAGAAAATCCACACGAACCAGTACTTGTTAATACATATTTATTTTATTTTATTTTATTTACACGCCAAGTTCCGTAGGACCAAATTGAGGAGCAAATCTCCAAGGTCATGGAACGTATCAGTATATGAGATTACAACATAAAAGTAATAACAGATAAAAATAAATGCTCATGAACCTGAAAAAAATCAATCCATAAGTTTAAGTAAACACTATCAGCAATACAATAAGAATCAGCTTACTTTTTCAAGAAACTCCTCGACAGAATAGAAGGAGTGACCCATGAGGAAACTCTTCAGTTCAAATTTGAAAGCGCGTGGATTACTGCTAAGATTTTTGAATTCGAGTGGCAGCTTATTGAAAATGGATGCAGCAGTGTACTGCACACCTTTTTGCACAAGAGTTAAGGAAGTCCAATCCAAATGCAGGTTTCATTTCTGCCGAGTATTAACCAAATGAATGCTGCTTATTCTTGGGAATAAACTAATATTGGTAACAAGAAATGACAATAAGGACTATACACATTGAGAGGCCAATGTCAAACTACCCAGATTCGTGAACAGAGGTCGAGAAGAGGTTCATGAACTCACACCACTTAATGCCCGAACTGCCCATTTCTGAGCCAAGAATATCCTTGTAGGATGGGAAGAGTTACCCCAAAATATAATACCATATGACATAAGCGAATGAAAATAAGAAAAGTAGACTGATTTTCGTGTCGAAGTATCACTCACTTTTGATACCGTTCAAATAGTAAAAATGGCAGTATTAAGTCTTTGAACAAGATCCTGAACATGGGATTTCCATGACAGCTTACTATCTATCCGAACACCTAGAAATTTGAACTGTTCAGATTCACTAATCATATGCCCATTCTGTCAAATTAAAATGTCAGGTTTTGTTGAATTGTGTGTTAGAAACTGTAAAAACTGAGTCTTACTGTTATTTAATGTTAGTTTATTTTTTACAAGCCATGAACTGAGTTCATGTACTGCACTATTTGATACCGAGCCAATGTTGCATACAACATCCTTTAATACCAAGCTAGTATCATCAGCAAACAGAAATATTTTAGAGTTCCCTGTAATACTAGAGGGCGTATCATTTATTTAAATAAGAAACAGGAACGGCCCCAACACTGATCCCTGGGGCACCTGCCACTTGACAGTACCCCACTCAGATACCACATCACAGCCATTATCAACATTGTGAATAATGATCTTTTGCTGCTTGTTGCTAAAATAAGAGGTGAACCAATTGTGAGCTACTCCCCATATTCTGTAAAGGTCCTACTTCTGGAGCAATATTTTGTAATCAACACAATCAAATGCCTCAGTTAAAAAACTCTCTATTGCTGTTGGATTAACTTTCCTATATAGTCTGTAATTAAATGTGACTGTTTGAGTACTAAAAGCTTTCAGTGTTAAAATTTGTGCATCATGGTTTGAAAGGCCATTCACCCTTTTACTAACAGAATGCCCATCCAGTAACGAAGAATGAATAAAAATATAGTCTACGGCTCTGCTACTGTTCCCCTGCACCCTCGGAAAACATAGTCTTCATCAGATCATATGAATTTATGAGATCTACCAACATACTTTTTCTTGCACCATCATACACAAAATTTATACTGAAGTCACCACATATAACTAATTTCTGGTACTGCCTACAAAGTGAGTCAAGAATCCTCTCTAGCTTGAGCAGAAATGCTCTGAAGTCAGAGTTAGGGGACCTATAAACAACAGCAATAGGAAGTTTAGTTTTACTAAATTCAACTGCCCCTGCACAACATTCAAATATCTGTTCAGTGCAGTGCCGTAATATGCCTATGGACTCAAATGAAATACTGTTTTTTACATACATAACCACTCCTCAATCCCGCAAGGAACTCCTTGAAAAACAGCCAGCTAATCTGTATCCTTATGGAGAGTCACCTAATCTAATCTAAAAAAAAAAAAAAAAATAAATAAAATAAAATAAAATAAAATAAATAAAAAAGAAGAAGAAGATTGGAACTTCCTTCCTGGAGGACATACCAATGTCCTTCTAAAGAAGAAAGGATACTTGGTCTAAAAGAAGTCACAAACAAGTCTTACCTGGAAAACAGGATGCAGAAGATAGAGATAGTTCACACATCTGCTCATGATAAATTTCTAGTGAAACAATTGTTGGACAAGAAACCTATAAACATGGTTGTTCTGCAGAGTAGTGTATTGGGTCTAAATCTGTTCGTAATACACTCCTGCAAATGGAAAAAAGAACACATTGACACCGGTGTGTCAGACCCACCATACTTGCTCCTGACACTGCGAGAGGGCTGTACAAGCAATGATCACACGCACGGCACAGCGGACACACCAGGAACCGCGGTGTTGGCCGTCGAATGGCGCTAGCTGCGCAGCATTTGTGCACCGCCGCCGTCAGTGTCAGCCAGTTTGCCGTGGCATACGGAGCTCCATCGCAGTCTTTAACACTGGTAGCATGCCGCGACAGTGTGGACGTGAACCGTATGTGCAGTTGACGGACTTTGAGCGAGGGCGTATAGTGGGCATGCGGGAGGCCGGGTGGACGTACCGCCGAATTGCTCAACACGTGGGGCGTGAGGTCTCCACAGTACATCGATGTTGTCGCCAGTGGTCGGCGGAAGGTGCACGTGCCCGTCGACCTGGGACCGGACCACAGCGGCGCACGGATGCACGCCAAGACCGTAGGATCCTACGCAGTGCCGTAGGGGACCGCACCGCCACTTCCCAGCAAATTAGGGACACTGTTGCTCCTAGGGTATCGGCGAGGACCATTCGCAACCGTCTCCATGAAGCTGGGCAATGGTCCTGCACACCGTTAGGCCGTCTTCCGCTCACGCCCAACATCGTGCAGCCCGCCTCCAGTGGTGTCGCGACAGGCGTGAATGGAGGGACAAATGGAGACGTGTCGTCTTCAGCAATGAGAGTCGCTTCTGCCTTGGTGCCAATGATGGTCGTATGCGTGTTTGGCGCCGTGCAGGTGAGCGCCACAATCAGGACTGCATACGACCGAGGCACACAGGGCCAACACCCGGCATCATGGTGTGGGGAGCGATCTCCTACACTGGCCGTACACCACTGGTGATCGTCGAGGGGACACTGAATAGTGCACGGTACATCCAAACCATCATCGAACCCATCGTTCTACCATTCCTAGACCGGCAAGGGAACTTGCTGTTCCAACAGGACAATGCACGTCCGCATGTATCCCATGCCACCCAACGTGCTCTAGAAGGTGTAAGTCAACTACCCTGGCCAGCAAGATCTCCGGATCTGTCCCCCATTGAGCATGTTTGGGACTGGATGAAGCGTCGTCTCACGCGGTCTGCACGTCCAGCACGAACGCTGGTCCAACTGAGGCGCCAGGTGGAAATGGCATGGCAAGCCGTTCCACAGGACTACATCCAGCATCTCTACGATCGTCTCCATGGGAGAATAGCAGCCTGCATTGCTGCGAAAGGTGGATATACACTGTACTAGTGCCGACATTGTGCATGCTCTGTTGCCTGTGTCTATGTGCCTGTGATTCTGTCAGTGTGATCATGTGATGTATCTGACCCCAGGAATGTGTCAATAAAGTTTCCCCTTCCTGGGACAATGAATTCACGGTGTTCTTATTTCAATTTCCAGGAGTGTATATAGCAATGACTTTACAGTTAGTACAAGGCACAGAGAAAAAGTTCTCTTCGCTGATGACAGCAACATTGTAGTTACTGATAAAACACCAGAACCCCCTTTTAGAGAAAGCAAAGAAACTCTCAAGGATGTTTATGATGGGCAGTGTGCATTAAATTAAAATGAACATTAGGAAAACAGTATCCACTTTAGCATAAAGAGGGAATATTGTTCTGTTGGATCACACATAAGTGATACATTGATAGATGGCCTAACAAGCAGAAGGTGTTTAGGGATTAAAATTGAAACTCACACACATGACCACTGTCTCTGGCTGCCAAGACCAGAGTGTGAGTAACTGCACATGATGGGAGAAGCAATCTCAGCTTGCAAGATTGCTCCTTTCAGAAAGATTTTTGGGTGAAAGCTTATTTACTTAGCAGCCTATTTATTGAGTCAATCTGTGATTCAACTTTTCCACTATATGGTGAGCAGAGATCTACCTTATTCATAATATTGTCACTATATATATCCTCCACTGGAACTATTACTTAGCACTGATTTTCTTGTTCTTCTTGTTTTCCATGCACTTCCTCTTCATTTTTGGGGCTGTCTTCGTTCTTGTGTCCATGTGTTTTTAACTTTCAAATTTGTTCCTGTTGTGTTCTTGGGAATTAAGTTATGTTTGCCACAGAATTTCATACATCTTTTCTGTGCATGTGAGGAGAACCACTCGGTCAGCGAACACAGTTCTTGTGAGTTGCACAGTCAAAGGTTACTTAGAGGATTCAGGGTAGTGGTTAATAATGAAAGGAGATAACTAAATCAAATCACACATTACACTAGTGTAATACTTTTGCAAGAACATCATGTCCAAGATGTATAGTGGATGACAGCAATGTCTTGTCAATCTCTTGAGTTCAACTTTCTCACTGATCATGAGTTGCTGCTGTCTCAGTTTTGCAGGTGGACAGAGGAGAGGGGTTGAAGATGGACTTTCTCAGCCAGGAGTCAGTTTTCAAAATGGACTAGAGTTAGTTTTCCAAACAGTATGGAGTTAGTGCAAGGGGTATAACAGTGAGTTCATACACCTCGAGTCATCAGTAGGGGTCCTTTATGTGTGCAGTGATGAAGAATAAATCTGTGTTTATATAAAAGAGCATTAAACAATAGAGACCAACTAATGAGGAAATGCAGTTGTTAAGATGCTGACCTCACAATTGAGAGGATGGAGATCATTCTGTCTGTCAATCTTGATGTAAGCTTTCAATTATTTTTCTAAGCCACTTCTGGCAAATGCTGGGATGTTTCCTTCATCAAGGCCATGGCCGACTGCCTGTCCTATTCTCTTAAAGCATACTTTTATATTCTCTCTCTCTCTCTCTCTCTCTCTCTCTCTCTCTCTCTCTCTCTCTCTCTCTCTCTCTCTGTGTGTGTGTGTGTGTGTGTGTGTGTGTGTGTGTGTGTGTGTGTGTGTTTTTGAGCTGTTTCTTTTCATTGTACAGGCTACCATAAATTGTTCATTTCTGATTTTCAAAGTTCTTGACTTTTCATGTACAAATATGAGAGATGCATGAACAGAACTGTAAATGTGGTGTCACCGCCAGACACCACACTTGCTAGGTGGTAGCCTTTAAATCGGCCGCGGTCCGTTAGTATACGTCGGACCCGCCTGTCGTCACTGTCAGTGATTGTAGACCGAGCGCCGCCACACAGCAGGTCTAGAGAGACTTCCTAGCACTCGCCCCAGTTGTACAGCCAACTTTGCTAGTGATGGTTCACTGACAAATTAGGCTCTCATTTGCCGAGACGATAGTTAGCATAGACTTCAGCTACGTCATTTGCTATGACCTAGCAAGGTGCCATTATCATTTGCTATTTATCTTGTGATGCATGTACCGTGAGACCAATGTTCACCAATTATGAATTAAAGTTAAGTATTCCAGTAGTTACTTACGTTCTTTGCTACTATAAATTCCCTTAACTGTTCCAGACCTCACGCCAGCCTGCGTGAGCTTAAACGCGTGCCTTTCGGCTTCCTCCTAGTGGCTTGGCTGTCTTGCCAAGCCACAACAGTAAATTCACCAAATCTACATCTTGCTTTCTACAAACTTTCTATGACTGCCCCTTTGGTCACACGACACCCATCCAAGCAATAGTCAAGTTTGTTCTATACCTTATGCAGAAGTCCCCTGTCAGTGGTCGTCACACATGCGTTCTCTAAGCTGTTTCATTGTTCTTGTAGTGGGGCAGGGGGGTTGGGTGGAGTGGGGATGTTGGGGGTTGAGAGGGGTGGGGGGGGGGTGTACATTAAGTCCTTAAAGTACCATTAAAGGAAACCATCAGAAGGTGTTAGGTCAGGCGACGCAGGGCAGTGGTCAGGCGACGCGGGGCACCACGAAACAGAACCGGATCATTTTCACCATTTCCCAAATCAGCAATATGAAAGTTTGTCATTTATGAAACACTGATGCTCCAATGAAGGGATGCCTTATCTTGTTTTAAGATGAAATCAGCAGCTAGTTGTGGAAACAACCACAACTGCAACATATTGAGGTAAGAGGTTCCATCCCAGTCTTCACAGGGATGATAAATGGCCCTCTTATATTATTTCACAGAATGCAGTTAATCTTAAAATACAAATCAGGCAGATGAGGTGCCAAAGTAAGGCAGAAACACACTATTAACACTCACTGGGTTAGCTATAAATTTGATCAAGGATTTGGAATCACAAAGTGCATCATTCATCAAGTGAGCGTAGTAGAATAGAAAGAAGGATGATACAAAAACTTTAAAGTCTCTTGGGCCTGCAGCCAGACTGATTGATCATTGCAGAATGAATTTTTGACAGTGTAACTTGCCATTATCATCAGGTAACTCCTGCTGACTGACATTCTGGACCAGAAGGGAAAATGTGTAGGTGAACATTAATAAAGCTGAGAAACTGCAGAGATGGATTACTGACTGGAAATAGAGGAAGGAAAATCCTATGAACATGTGTCCAGAAATGGACAGTGTGTGTTCAATGACAACAAATCATCCCAGAACACAGTAAAGAGCTGCACTCCATCCATATTACAACAGATGTTCAAAGTGGCCTCCACAGAATTGCAGGTGGTAGGGAAAGTAGTGATTGTCATGCAGGATACACATAATCATACTTTGGCTTACACTATGTTGGCAGCCACTTGCCTGGAGCAAGTTCTAAGATTTGTCTCAATATCCTGTAGAACCTGGTCCTCCAAATTTGATGTACACAAAGTCTCCAAATTTGATGTACACAAAGTCTGCTGCCTCTCTGCAAGTTTGTCTTTCTGAAAGGACCCATGATCACACAGTTGCCTAAGAAGGGTTTGAAATGTTATGTGATGTGGTTGGTGTCTGTGATGGTACTAGTTTTGGTAGAGCTGTGCTGCCTCTTGATCATTTCCATCTACTTGACTGTACACTACACCATCTCGGCTTGTTCCCAACTTGAATACTGGACCATTCTGCTGCTTACAGTATGCTGCATCAATCACATAGCCTGCAACACACAAAGAACATAGACACTTGGTCAGAGGTGTGTGTGTGTGTGTGTGTGTGTGTGTGTGTGTGTGTGTGTGTGTTTGTGTGTGTGTGTATTAAACCTGGGACCTAGAAATGACAGAGAGGCTTCATCTCACTGTAGCCCTCAGTGGTTCACAACCCACAGAAGGCCACAGCAGTCCACCAACCCTACTGCCACCCCACAACGTAACCCCCCCCCCCGGGAACATCTTGTAAGAGACGAGTGTAACCCCAGACGTTTGCGTGGTAGAGTAATGATGGTGTACACGCACATGGAAAGACAGTGTTTATGCAGCAATCGCCGACATAGTGTAACTGATGTGGAATAAGGGGAACTAGCCCGCATTCGCCGAGGCAGAAGGAGAACTGCCTTAAAAAACATCCAAAGGCTGGCTGGCACACTGGACCTCAACACTATTCCATGGGACGGATTTGTGCCAGGGACTGGCATGCCTTTCTGCTCAGGAAGCAGTGAGTTAGACCGCGTGGCTAGCCAGGCGGGCTTGGACAGAGGTACCGCCATTCACCAGCACCATCTACCGTGCCAATGATGCATTTATGGACACATGTTCATATTAATTTTTTTCCTCCATTTTTCCTCCATTCCCAGTTAGGAATCCATCCCTGCAGTTTGTCAGTTTTATTGATGTTCACCCTGTATATACCAATCGCCTCCCTCCATCCATTGACCCTGTGTATGTACTGCATGATGTGCCAGCCACTGTGATGGGGATAGGTCATGCTTGGGAGCTGAGTGGCAGTCCTCAGTCTGCACTCCACATTCACCATGCTCTGTGTTCCTTTTCCACTGCTTCTGGAGAATTTTCAGTGTTGAGATTGTCCTTATTGATGAAGTTTGTACCCAGATTTTGATAGCCTCCTTGTATACACTATCCCAACAGTGGGATGTTTTGTGCAGAATTATTGTGTCTTCATATTAACTTCTGTGGTTTGTTTCAAGGCAGTGTTCAACAATTGCTGAATTTGTGGGCTGCTTGAGGTCAGTGTGCTATTTGTGTTCCATGCACCTTTCTTCAAATGTGCGAATGGTTTGTCCAACATATGCACTCCTGCACTTGCATGGTATGTAATACACGCCATATTTCTAGAGTACAAAGTTGTCTTTTACTATCCCTAAAAGGGATTTTGTCTTTGTCAGTTGGTAGTACACACATTTAATATTCTGTCATTGTAAAATTCTACCAACTTTTCCAGATATGTTGCCCTCATTGGATTTAGGGCTATCTTTTTCGGCTGATCTTCATCAGGTGTTGGCTTTGGTGTTGTCTTTTACTTGAAGATGTGTTGAATTTGGCAGTCATTACAGTCATTTTTCAGAACATGTTCCTGAGATGTTTCAGTTTTGGTTTTAGACTTTCTTTGTGGGAGATCACATGAGCTCTGTGGACCAGCATGTTTAGATCTTCCTCCCTTTGTGAGGGGTGGTGACAGCTAGAGGCATAAAAGTACTGGTTCATGTGGATTTTCTTCTAATAGACAGTGTGTCTCAGTGTTCCATCTGGCTTTCTCCATACCAGAACATCCAAGAATGGCTGCTGACAGTTTTGCTCCATCTCCATGGTGAACTGAATTTTGCTGTGGAGAGAGTTCAGGTGGTGCAAGAAAACTTGAATCTCATTTTTCCCACGAGGCCAAATGATGAACGTATCATCAACATATCTGTAAAAGGCTGTCGGTTTTAATGGTGCTGCATCCAGCACCTTGTCCTCAAAGTCTTCCACGTACATATCGGCCACCACAGGTGACAGGGGACTATCCATAGTCACGCCATCAGTCTGTTCATAGCAATGTCCACCAAAAAGAAAATATGTGGACACAAGCACAAAATTGAAAATTTGGTGAATGAGGGCCCAAATTTCTTTTCCATATGTGCCAGTGACTCCTTGAGTGGAACTTTGGCGAAAAGTGACACAATGTCGAAACTGACCATGAGATCTGAGCTGGCCAATCTGAGTCTCTGTAGCCTTTCTGCAAACTGAGCTGAGTTCTTGATGTTGTGTTCACATTTGCCACATGGACTCGAAACTAGTGACAAGTGTTTTGCAAGGTGGTATGTTGATGCGCCTATTGAACTCATTATGGGTCTTAGAGGTGTGCCCTGCTTGCTTATCTTTGGAAGCCTAGAGCCTAGGTGGTGCAGCAGCGTGTGGCCGAAATTCATTCGGGGGCGGGGGTGGGGGGTGGGGGGGGTGGGGGGGGGGAGGGAAAAGAGAGAGAGAGAGAGAGAGAGAGAGATTTTTTTGGGGATGGAAGGGTGCTGAATTTAGAACAAAGAATGAAGCACAGAGGGGGCTATAGAAGAGAAAGAAAGTATGTGAGAACTGGAAATATAGGATAAGTTGGAAAGAACATTAATTCAACAAAATTCATTTAAATTAAATGTTGAAGAAACAGCTAAAGCTTGCACACATTGTATAGAGTCAAGTTGCAGCGCACATTTTTTAATTTTCATGTTATTTTTTTTACCTGAAATTGGCTAACATCAACGCTGTTGATGAACCAATTGTAATGAAGGACTATTAAGAGAGAGAAATCACATTCACTCTGGTGTCCACGTTGGGACTTACAAATGGAATAAGAAGTAGCTCTCAGATCCTGTTACATGTAAGTTGTATGGCAAGACTATATGGCAGCAGGTATACAAATATACCTGGTTTTGTGTATTGGACATTTACTAGGTTAGCATCCAGCTTTCAGGTTTGTACACTGGCCAAGATTTGACTACTGAAGTGTTATGGGTCCAGTTATGGGTTGTAACAGAGTCAACTACTTCACTAATGAAGTCTCACACTGATGCTCTTCATTATAACTTTTACCCTGATTATTTTCTTACAGTTGCCTTCTCACACGCTCCTGAAGCTGTGGACTTGCTATGGCATACCATGCCCTGTACCATGTGATTTCCTTTGCAGTTACAGAGGGTCGAGGGCTCTAAGAGACCTCACATCTACATCAATGTACTACAAGATGATGAAGCTGCTTCTTCTCTCTGTATTTTGTTGCTCTTATATAACAATTACAATGTTTGTTGAACAGATCCATTATTTATCAGAACAACATCAACGATTCAAATCTCGCAACAGAACAGAAGAGAATGACACTTCTCTTCAGGTTCGTTCAACTATTTACGAGTGTTCTCATTGAAGGCAGCACCTCTTGTTTGCTGCCTTCCAAAACAACATGAAGCCATGACGCCTAACCATAAGTGACCCCTTTACAGCAGGTAAAGACACTGTCACACCTAGGTAATGTTCTCTGCTCATGTGTTTTTCTTCAATTCTGTACAATCAGCAAGCCAGCAGGTGTACAATGTAAAGTTCTCTGCATGATAACTACATAAACATTTTTACACAAACATCTTTCACCTGAAGGCGATACAGAGGTGGAATTACTTGTTACATCACATTATGACTTCACAGGTGTAGACGGAGGATAACATTATTGTAGCAGTGTAGGAACTATTTCTGCATTGATTAGTATTATTCCCTTTTTCTTTAACTCAACAAACTGAAAGAATGATCAATCACATTCACAGAAAGTGACTGTCTATGCAGCTCACAAGAAATCTTTAAACTATATTGTAGTAAAATTTAATTTTTATGAAAGTTACCGTAATGTATTTCCTCTTTTCACGATTTTTTAATGGAAGTATGGTTTCATGACCTAACCTAGAACGGTTCTCATCCAGTTTGTAGAATTCCTTTGTTATATACCGGTTGTCATATTTATCATTGGTCATATACTTTCTCCAGTAATACACTGCTCTGTAAGAAATAAAAAGTCATGAATAAATTGGATCAAAATATTTTATTGCATCTGGAAAACATGTAGATGTAGAAGCAGAAAGCAAAATAAGTATGGAAACTACAAAGTATATCAACAGATATTAGTTAAAGGCACTTTTCATTCCAACAGGGCAAAAGAATAAACATATAATCTTTGACAAAAATTTAAAAAAAAATTATGCAAGAAAACAAGCATAAAATTAATAAAACCACTATCCTCATTATTTATTGGTCCATTTTGATCAATTATAGTCTTTATTGGTATAGTGGATGATAAATTTTCCTTTAAAAATTTGAGTCACAAATTTAAAATACTAAGCAGCTCGGACAGCAGAAGTTTCAAATAATTTGAATTTATAGAATGAAATTCTCACTCTGCAGCGGAATTACCCTGATATAAAACTTACTGGCAGATTAAAATTGTGCCAAGAGTGAGACTCAAACTCAGGACCGTTGCCTTTCATGAGCAAGTGCCTTATAAAGTCTTGGGCTGACACACAATTTTAAAATGCCAAGATGTTTCACATCAGTGTGAACTCCACTGCAGAGTGAAAATTTCACTCTGGAAACATCTGCCAGGATATAGCTAAGCCATGTTTCCCCAATATCCTATAATATCCTTTCTTACAGGAGTGCTAGTCTTGCAAGTTTCACAGGAGAGCTTCTGTGGTATTTGAAAGGTAGGAGACGAACTACTGGCAGAAGTAAAGCTGCAAGGACAGTTTGTGAGTTTTGCTTGGGCAGCTCGGTCAGTAGAGCATTTGCCCATGAAAAGCAGAGGTCCTGAGTTCAAGTCTCAGTCTGGCACACAGTTTTAAGCTGCCAGGAAGTTTCAATTTGAAATTCAAATGCTCCTGGATTTCTACAGATTTATCTTGACATCTTTGTGATCTAGTCTCAAGGTGAAGAAGAACTACTCTGCAAGTCTTTTGAGGGTAGCTACAAATGGAAAGAGAAAAAGTGTTAGACCTAGCAGTGAAGAAGCTGATAAAATTATTGAATAAAAAAGAACCAGATGAGAGAGACAATCTCCATCAAGTATACAATATGATGGTAATAACCATCTCCCAATCATAAGTCTAGTCAAAGATGGAGGTAGATATGAAAACACCCCCTGCTGAGGAAAATCAGAATGAATATATTCAAAATGTGGTGTGAATTTACTTTCTTTTGCCTTCTACGAGGGCTGTTCAATAAAGAATGATCTTAATTTGTTTTATGTTCATAATTTCTCAAGCTAAAATTTAATCTTATTGTATTTTGTTAGCTTAATGTGCAACAAACACGCTGTAGTAGTTTCTTTGTTGTGACTCCTTGTTCCCACCTGTGAGCAGCAGGCAAGGTCAGACATGTTCAGTATCGCCTACCGCTGCAATGGAGGTAACACGTGAGGAACAATATGCGGCTTTGAAGTTCTGCTTTTGTCTCAACAAATCATCAGTTGAGGCCTATACAATGTTACAGGAGGCCTATGGCAAGTCTGTTGTCCCTACAGCACAGCTCGAAGATGGTTTAAAATTTTTAAAGATGGGACACAATGAATTTCAAAGGAAGGTGGTTCAAATGGTTCATATGGCTCTAAGCACTATGGGACTTAACATCTGAGGTCATCAGTCCCCTAGACTTAGAACTACTTAAACCTAAATAACCTAAGAACATCACACACATCCATGCCCAAGGCAGGATTCGAACCTGCGACCATAGCAGCTGCATGGTTGTGGACTGAAGCACCTAGAACCGCTCGGCTACAGTGGTCGGCAAAGGAAGGTGGACCCGTTGCTCCAGTTACTGCTCTTATGGAAGAAAACATCAACACCGCTGCTGTCATTGTGAGAGAGGACCGACGAATTACCTGAGGATCACTTTCTGAAATTCTGAACATTTTATTGGATGCAACCCACATGTTGGTGATAGAAAAATTACACATGACATGTGTTTGTGTGTGATGGGTTCCAAGACCGTTGATTCCTGAACAAAAGGACATTCGCGTGCAGGTCTGCATGCAGTTAAAGTTGATGTTGGAGGAAGATCCGGAGTTTCTTTCAAATGTAATCACTGCTGATGAAACTTGGCTAGATCATTTTGATCCTGAGAGCAAACAGCAAAGCTCAGTGTGGAAATCTCCTTCATCACCAAAAAAGTGTTTGCTTCTGCTGGGAAAGTTATGGTCATCTCATTCTTTGATATTCATGGAATGGTTTATCAGCATGTTGTACCTGCACACACATCAGTAACTGGGCAATACTACAGGTATGCCATGAAAACATTGCAAGTCCATTTCAGGTGCAAAATTCCAAATTTCCATGAAGCAGGCTGGATGCTGCACCATGATAATGCACGGCCACATATTGCCAATGTTGTTGCTCATTATCTTGTAAAAATCAACGTGGAGTGCATCCCTCACCCTCCCTACAGTCCGGATTTAGCTCCATGTGACTTTTTTCTATTCCCTAACATGAAGAAATGCCTTTGTGGGAGGCATTATCAATCATCAGAAGCAGTGGTGAAGGCTGCAGAGACGATTTTGAAGGACCTCTCAAAAAATGGTTTCCAGCATGTATTTGAAGACTGGCAAAAATGCTGTGACAAATGTATCGCATTCATGGGAGGCTACTTTGAGAAGGACCATCAAAATTATGAGGATGAGTTAAGGTATGTTTCCAAAACAATTATGATCATTCTCTATTGAACAGCCCTTACACATGGCATAATAATGACTCAAATTTTTTCCAGAATATTCATCAGTTTCCCAGTGAAGGTTAATATACAGTAATAGTTATAAATGACTTTTCCATGAGCAGCAGTCCGCAAGCACGGACTTCCAATTATTGATCTAAGCAGAAGCTACAAAGATTTCAACTTGATTTTTTAATTTTTATGCACATTACAACCCCCCCCCCCTCCCCCCTTTTCTTCATATTTTACATACCTCGAAATGGGCTGCTAATTTATAGGATGGGTGAGTCTCACTGCTCTAGTCATAAATAAATTGGAAAAAAGAAGTATTTTGTAACAGAGTAATCCCCCCCCCCCTCATGGGCTGAACAGGACTTGTTAACTTTTGGATGATCTTTTTTATGAAAAAGGAAGAGATTACAATTTAAAAAATTATTACAATGTCACATGCCCTATGAAAATACATTTTAACAATGTAGGAAAAGACAGACTGCCACTTACTGTAAAGAAGAGACATCAAGTTGCAGACAGCCACAATTGAAAGACACTTACATAAAGCTTTTGACCACAGCCTTCATCAGTAAAAGACACACACACACACAATTCACAATCATAAGCAAGCCCACCACACACACACACAACCACCAACTGTTGGTGGAGCCCTTTATGGTAAAGACACTATGTTTTATGTGTATGACCTAAGAGATAGAAACTGTTCTAAAATTATGAGACAAATGAATAAGTTACAAAGGGTTGTGGAAAGATATAGTGTTAATTTATGCCAAAACCCATATTAAGTCACATATATTTTATGCAGTTCTGTTTTAGTCTGTTGTACAATTATCCTGCAATAGAGTCTTTTAGAAATGGCCTTTTTCTTGTTTCAGAAAAAAGAGGATTACTGCACAGTTGAAAACAATATTAAAAGAAAGTACCTGTATTACCATGGTACTAGCTTATAGATTAGTATCCACCTACATTTCAAATTGACTATGATTGAGTAAATAGGTAATTGTTGTAGTTATATACTCAAAGCATGGAAGTTGTGATGACCAGTAGACCTGCATTTGAGTATAAATTATGCTGTTAATTTCCTGCATGAAGAGCATACTGTTGTAAAAAGTTGAAGTCAGGTGATAAATTTGATCCAAAGAAAACACAGTTGGTAAACAGTGATTCATTTGTGCAAAGCAAAAGAGAAAACAAGTGAAGCAAATATTGGAATTGCAATATGCCAAAATTATAATGTTTGGGTACACTTACAGCTTAATTTCCCATGACATACCTGAAAAATATGATGAGAAAAAATAGACTTGCCACTAGGCTAATTTTATCAAAGATAGAGGAAATTACAGCAGCTCGTTCCTTAACTTCTGCTGTAATCTCAGCTGCTACTTCTTTTAAGGTCTTTGATTGTTCTGTCTCAAAATCATATGAATGTTTAAAATCAACAGAAACATAAAATATGTTCTTCAAACGCCACAAGAACTCTCGTAACTCTGTGGACCGAGAAACAAAACACTACATTATAGTAAAGTGTACTGCATACAGACACAATGGATACTCAATGTCTTTTGTAATGATGGAAATCTTTCAAGAATGTTTAGATGGTCACAACACACAATTTACATAACAATTTACATCAATTTACATAAGATAGGTTTCTGATAAATGTAATTCAGCAGAGACAGATATCTTGTAAAGATTATTGTACTGTCCTCTTATATTCTACTATTTTGCTGTGAGGACACTAGCAACACAGATTTCTGCCTATTCTGCAAGTCTCTGACATTTACATTCTAGAAAAATGCATGAATGTCCAGTGCCTTGTAATTTACATGATGCAGTCAAGTTCTATGACATCCCTCTCTGGTACTTCGGGCAGACAAAAATATGCAGTCTAGCTTAGAATATGTAAGCACTCCTTGCGTATGTGTGACACAGGTGGCAGCACTTAACAGCATGCAGAAATACAGTGCTGTGGCAAGAGTTATAAGTAATATGGGTACTACAAATAATGAAATTTTTATTATAAGAACAGTGAGTGATCTTTTTTTCCCACATGTGTGGTGCGACGCCCACAGAAACTCATTGCCAGTTGGGTGATACTAGTGGTGATAATGTCAAGAATGTGCAGAATCTGCATTTGTGAATGTGTTAGTTCAAATAAGGCCAAGCATCATATGACAACAAATTAAAATAACCTTGGCAGCACACCAGCTACATATGCAATTGGATTACTGATTGTGCCATTTCCATGGGATCCGAGCAAATAATCTTACATGATGACTTAAAAATAACAAAAATGTCCTGCTGGCAGGTGCCATAAATGGTAATGGACACCCCAAGACTGCTTGCATGACAATTTGTCAATTTTACATGTGATGAAGACATGTGATAATGGGTTGAATAGGAACTGTTTCTCAAAAAGTGTGACAATGGATGAGGCACAGAAGCTGTTTTTTGCCAATCCTAAGAAGTTAAGTGCCAGACACGTCAGTGGATGCACACAGACTCACTGCTATGAAAAACAAATTGGCAGAGGACAAGTTAGTCCAGTCAATGGAGGAAAAATAGGGGAAATAAATTGTGTACTCACAAACATTTGTATATTGATAGGAGGGAGAGCCACAGACAACAAATAAAATATCCTGACTGGTGTAGGGTATGCATGGTGGTGGAGAGAATTTGCAGATGACTGTTTAACATTTTTCTTGTGTAATTATTGTGAAAGATAGACTTATGAACTATTTAAATAAATACTATCTCCTTTCCAGTTGCCAGTTTGGTTTCCAATCAGGAAAAGGCACTTTGTCAGCAAGAACATATCTAATAAAACATGTTGTAGAAGGATTGCATAAAGGGAACTATACAAAAGATACATTCGTCGACCTAACTAGGGCATTCTCTACAGAGGATCACAAAATACTGTTAAATAAGCTAGACAAACTGGGAATAAAGGGGTTCGTGAAAAAGTAGTTCCAGACATATCTAGAAAATGAAATATATCTGACTGAAATTATACCTATATCAAGCGGCTGGCTCTACTATACTTAAAAACATACTTCTGATCCTAAGTAAATGTACATGCATACCCCAGGGAAGTGTGCTTGGTTCAGTACTGTTCCCATTTTATGTTAATAATTTCCCACAAAGCATCATGCATGGGCAAACAATACTGTTTGCAGATGACTCTAAAATACAAGTCACCAGAAGTGCTAAGAGAGAAAGCTGAAGAAATACTTAGCACTGTATAAAAGTGTGCAACAAACAATAAACTCATACTTAACATAAAGAAAACAAGCACTATGAACCTCTACATAAACAAAGAAACAGATTATAATAATTATAAAGTAAATAATGAATTCATAAAACGTGTGAAAAGCACAACATTTCTTTGAATGCATGATGATTGTCAATTACAGTGAGAAGCGCATGTAAAAATATTTAATAACAGAATCCCTATAGTATGCTATGCCCTCCTAATTGTTACATCCATATTCAATATTTTCTAAATCAGGTCAGTATATTTTGCTTATATTCATTCTGTTATTAGTTATGGCACAATTTTTGGGGAGTGGACACGTAAAATATTCAAGCTATGTTCTGACTAAAGAAAAGGGCAATGCATATAATGACCAAGAGAGGCTGCATGGCCACTGCCCCAAACTTTTTAAAATGCTGCAAATCTTAACTGTCCCTTGTCAATATATTTTCCTGTGTATTATGTATGTAAAAAAATATTGAACACTGTCTTAAAATTTTTTAGAACATACAACATACAACAACCATGCCACAACAGTGTACGCATGAGTAGTGCAAGTGTGATGTGCTGTTAAGAGTTCAGCATTAATGGTGGCCTTGACAACTGAGTGCATTTGCTGTTTTGCACAGTAAAGCTCATTTTGTAAACCTTACAATTGTTTTGTGTGAGTGAAAAAATTATTCACAATGTCTACTAGCAGTGACTGTGATAATTCAGATTACACACCAAGTGACACAAATTCACAAGAGAGTGAAACTGACAATAATGACAATCATACTATTAAAATTAAGACAAAAACAATATTTTAGAGTTCTACTGAAGTCAGAGTTCTAATGAAGTTATGACTGTGTATTTAGTATAGCTTGTTTTTGGGTAACAAAACCTTCTTTCTTTTTAAAAGTATGTTTAGTAGCTATCATTACCATTATGATGCAAGATGACTTACATCCCTAGTGCATCTACTGTCAACATGATTTCATGCAGCTATGTTGTGCCATGTTTCTATGTGCCATCACTGTTGCAATTTTAATGTTTTATATTCAAGGTAATAGTTTTAAGGAGGAATTTACTTATTTCAGGAGCAACTGTAAATACAGAAAATGTGCAAACATATGACACAGTGGAAAAGGATAGACAGAAGAAGAAGACACAAAGAGAGGAAACATGGAAACAGAATGTGAAACAAGCAAAGTAAAATAGCAGGGAAACCTATGAAATGTTAAAAAAGAAAATGTTTCCTGGTACAATTTTTATAAATAAAGGATGAAAATAAAAGGATACAACTTTTTGATATATTTTGGTAAATGGAAAAAATTGGTAGACAAAATATTTATTTGTGTGGCATGGTGAAGCATGTATCTATTCAGCAGGTCATGATATGGAAGCCGCAAAAATAAAGGCAACACAAATAAGTATTATTTGAATGCTGATAATGAGAGTGTTTTTGTATGTAAACAGTACTTCATCAATACATTCTAAATATCAGATGGGAGATTAATGAAAGCTCTTAAAAAAGATAGAGAAGGTAAACCTGACAATGATATGAGAGGTAAAGCAGTTAGTGTTAATAAAACAAGTGAGGGACAATTATCACAGGCCAGGAATCACATTCTAAGTTTTTCCTCCCGTAGCAATCACTACACAAGAAACAATAAACCTAATGGTAAATATTTGAACCCAGATTTGGATGTGGAAAAAAAAAGTGTAATTTCTTAGTGGAAGTGTGCAAGGCAAAGTATCTCCAGTATTGGAATCAATTTAAGGGGAATAGTTGCAGATGAAAATCTCAATTTTCATGCTCCTCTGAAAGACACATGTTCCACTTGTGATGAGTTATAGTTTAAGTTACAAACAGCAGAAGAGCCTGGGGAAAGTAAGCCAAGAACTACATTTGTGAAAAGCTGAAAAAGCAAAGCAGTCTTTCAAAGAGAATACAGACTTTGCTAGGACAGCCCCAGGTGATAATGACGTAATTTGATTTGATTTGCAGAAGGCCTTACCCTTTCCATTTTCCATCCCTTATAATTTCCCAAGCTTATTACAAGTGAAACCTCTATTGCTATAACCTCGGCATATGATGTTCACCATCTAATACATCATTCACATATTTTTGGGATGAACTAATGGCTTCTAGAGTAGGGTGTCCATTCATCCGGTTTTTTCCGGGACAGTCCCGTTTTTTATCAAAATGTCCCGCTGTCCTGAAAGTTTTTTTGGGGATCCTCAAATGTCCCATTTTTTTATGATTCCTCTTGGCTACAGTATTTTACACTACTGGTTGTTTGACTTGCTATTACCTGCACAATTATTTATGCTAGGAAGCGTGTGATGACTTTCAGCATACCCAGAACATGTACCGAACTGTCAAAAATCGCAAGTAATTTTAAACGCACTATAGGTTATGAATATCAACGAAGATTCATCTAAATCGATCCACTGAATCCGTCCTTTCGGTCCAGAGATACTCTACACCACTAATACTTGCTCTCTGGCTTTCATCACCACACTGTTAATGTTTTGCACTGTGCAATCACTGTTTCATTATGCCAAAACGCAAGTGTAATTGTAACAGCAATATAAAAAGGGAGTTTCCTTTTATCACTGGTAGTGGAGAAACTGTAGACTGTACGTTGTGCAGATCAAAATTTGCTATAGGTCATGGTGGAAGGTCTGACATTGTGAATCAAATTAAGAGAAAGAAGCTTGGCATGAGTGATCAAACGAAAAGAGCAAATAAATGCGTGAGTGACTACTATGTAAACTTAAAATCAGTAACAGAAATGGATAGGCAGTTGGCAGCACAAGAAGCTACGTTTGCATACCACTGTGCAATGCATAACCATAGCTTTAAGTCAATGGACTGTACTACAGCAGTTGTTAAAAAACTTTTCAATCCTAAATTGACATGCGGACACACAAATTGTAATGCAATTATTTCAAATGTTATTGCACCATATGCAGCTTTTAAATGAACTGAAAAGTGCTAGATTCATTTCTGTAATGATTGATACATGGAATCATCTGAATTTGAAGTTGGTTCCTCTCCTTATCAGGTATTTTCACCCTGAAAATGGCATTACGGTGAAAGTGCTCGAATTGGTTAATTTAGCTGGAGAAACTTCAGATTTACTTCAGAATTATGTGCTGGAGGTTTTAGAGAAATATGATCTTGAGGGAAACATGATTGCAGTTTCTGCAGACAACACTAACACCAATTTTGATGGTAAGCAGAGGAAAGGAAAAAACAATTTGTTCTATAAACTGGAACAGAACACAGTGAATAATATAGTAGGTGTTGGCTGTCCAGAACATATGGTGCACAATTCCTCACAAACTGGCTCAGATTGCCTACCCATCTACTGCCAATTAATTGTAAACAAAATCTACCAGCATTTCCACATATATACAGCAAGGGATGATCTCTGAAGTCATTCTGTAAGTTTACTGAAACTGAATACAAAAGTGTACTTGGGCACAGCAAGACAAGGTGGCTATCTCTGCTACCAGCATTGGAAAGAATTGTAGTGATATTTCATGCTTTGAAATTATATTTCATTTCTCTAGATAAGTGTCCTGTAATCCTTAAACAATTCTTTGATAACCCTGTGTCTATTATTCTTCTACATTTTCTTGTTAGCCAGCTATAACCTTTCTCCATATCAATTAAATGTATTGAGATACAAGAAATCACAATAGTGGAAGTTTATCAAGAAATAAAATTATTGGGCAAATTACAATGTAGAAAATCTGAAAGATTTCTCACATCCTTTGTACATGAGACTCTAAGAAAGCTGGAAGAAGAGGGTGAAATTACTGTAGAACAATTTCATATTTATGCTGGCGTCTTCTACGACTCTTGCACTGAGTATATTAAAGAATGGTGTCTACCATTTCTCACACCTTTTAAAGCATCTGACTGGGTTAATACTGAAAAGGAGCAGCTATAGTGGAAGGATATTCAGGACTGTTGTGTTTTTGTTAGAAGTATTGTACCAAATTTTCCTGTTGATGAAGACGAACTGTTCGATGAATTTTCATGTGCACAGAACTTCATAAAAAGTGAAGAAGGAGACAAAGAAAGTGTTAGTGCAATGTGGTATAAAATATTTGCTTATTTCAAAAGTAAAAACATTAACATGAAAAACATTATTCATTTGGTGGAGTTTTGTCTGGCAGTTTCTGGATCAAATGCTGCTGTGGAAAGTGTGTTTTCGTTAGTGAACTCCTTGTGGTCAGATGAAAAAAACAGAATGAAAGTTGAAACAGTGAGAGCCTTGATCATTGTCAAAACACACTTTAATGGTGTATCGTGTACTGACTTTTATGATACAATTTCAAACGAAAATGCACTTCTTGATAAAGTACATAAAAGTGAAAAGTACAGTGATAGTGTGGCAGAATAATTGTAAAAAGTGATTTGGGAACATCTGAGTGCACGTTGTAAAGGTAAACATGTATGTGTATTAAATTTAGTCAATACAATATTTATGTCCCGTTTTTTTTTCTTCATTGTCCCTGGTTTTTCTCTAATTTATTTTAAATGTCCCCTTTTTCAATGAAAATGAAATGAACACCCTATTCAAGAGAATACCAGGAAATTGCAACCATATCACATTTTACTGCAATGCCTGCACTGTACAGAACAGAAATAAAAAGTAGCACTCACAATGATGAAAATTATTACAGATACTGGAAGTCATGTGTTTACAATCCATCACCGATTTTTTGTCTCTGGTTATTCTTACATGGACACTGACAACATAGATATGATGAAAAAAATGCCATGAAATATATCCCACAGGAATGGTATAACATAACTGATAATGCAGGGACGCAAAATAATTTTATTATCACTCAAATGAATCAAGATGACTTCAAATCAATAGCAGTACTTGAAAAGTTAATAGTTAAAAGAAAAGTAAATAGAAACAGAGATACAGTAAATTAGTTAGTGGATTAGATTCATGTAAGAGAGGCCTTGCATCATGCTCTACATGAAGAATTTGAATGAATTTTGGAATTTCAGGAATTTGATTTATGCCCAGAGTAAGGAAACACGACACTTATTTTGCTTTTGCAAAGCAAACTCTGCTCTCATGCTAGACCTGTGAGTCGTGCACAATGAAACAGGGTATATTAACCTTCTACCATACATGTCACCTGTGTTTCACACATTTTATACCAGTTTCAAAGTGATGAATGTCACAAATGATATTGGTCCATGGGGGACGCTGAATAAAGTCAGTAGCACAATCTGGAAGACTGTTAATGGAAATCAGTAATAGCTAAAAATCACATATTTTAAAAGTAAGTACTGTATTTTAGGTAAATTACAATTTTTATTAAGTTGTCTTTACAGTTTACATATGTTGTTGTATAGCCAACATGCTTCTGTTAATATTATTTGTGTGGTTTTTAAAATAAAGTTATTTTACTTAATGTTAAATATGCTATTTGTTGTTAGCAACAGTGGTGTATGTTGATTTTACGAATGTGTAAGTCATAAAAAATGTTCCTAAGAAAACATTGGAAGCATTAGTGGTGCAAGTCAGAAAACAAAATTTTCCCTCCGAAGCTGCTTAATATGTATCATAATTAAATATCTTCCAAACTGCATGACTCTTAAAACAATAAGTAACAACAAATAAATTTAGGATGCATTAAAGATGTAAAAACTTACTCAATTTCTTAAATATCTCAAAATCACAGAATGAAATTTTCACTCTGCAACGGAGTGTGCATTGATATGAAGCATCCTGGCAGATCAAAACAGTGTACCAGATTGAGATTAAAACTCGGGACCTTTGCCTGTTGCTGGCAAGTGCTCTATCAACTGAGCTACCCAAGCACACCTCACAACCCATCCTCAAAGCTTTGCTTCAACCATATCTCATCTCCTACCTTCCAATCTTTGCAGAAGCTCTCCTACAGAACTTGTACTCCTGGAAGAAAGGATAGTGTGGAGATATGGCTTAGGGGGATGTTTCCAGAATGAAATTTTCGTTCTGCAGCGGAGTGTGCATTGATGTGAAACTTCCTGTGAAATTTAAAATTTTCCTGGTGAATTAAATGTTTGAAGAGATTTTGTGATGAACTTAGCTCCACAATATTTTGACTGGACATCTGCATTTACCTTCAGGTGAGCCATTTAAGACTGATAAAGATGTTCTCCACTCTGCCTTGTATAGAGCACTGAGAGTATTGCCAGACTTTTGTCAGGAATCATGGTGACAGAAGGGTCGCATTGCCCTGCGGGAGCACCTGTGCTTTCGGAACTGCGAAGGTCAGCTGTCTTCGGCATTACCACCCACCACAGTTATCAGAGTATTCTGGTGTGTTTTTCTGGAGCAAATCTCAGAGATGGCAGGATTACATGCATTATCCAGCAATTTCACGTCAAACACCTTTACGTGGAGGAGATGGCCTCCGTGTAAGAAGTTTCAACTAGCTACGTGGTAACAGAGCAAAACTTTTAAGTTATTTAAGTTTTTTAATGAAATGTCGGGACCATGGCATAATACCAAAATCTGCCAGAGGGACTTTATTAAGACTGCCATTGTATGGAAGATAATGGTGAAGGCCATTCATGCTACTGTTAAGGAGAGATTGTTATACGAGATAAATATTGGCTGCCAATTAAGGAGGATTGTTCCACATACATCTGTAGATTGCAGCACTTCTCTCTCCTGTATCATGGGATTGGGTTGATGGAGTGACTTCAGCCAAGTTCAACTGGATATATAAGGATGCACATCCTCAGCAGATCTCAAAATTTGATTGTTTGGTGCCACAACAGCCATTGCCTCACGGAATAACTGCATGACGTTCTGTTATCAACTTCACGGAGAAGAATTTGGGCGATGCTACACTGTTTGTATTGGGTAGAGAACTTAACTTTGCACCTCCACCTAGTGCATTACCTCTGGTAAGTTTTATGAGTGATTTTGAAGAAGCGATACGACATCTTCCTATGGATGCTGCCAAAGAAATAAGAAGGGAAATTTGCCATGGTCTTTTGAAAGCTCTTCCTCAACACAGTAATATAACCTTTGAAGGAGGGCTGCAATACGAAATCCCCAAGAGGATCTGGACATAGTGGTGCTGAAGGCTCATAAAAGTAACTGAGCTGTTTTTTTTTTCCACCTCATAGTTTGTGTTTGGAGAAGGTGTATGGCCTACTTAGAGATACTATGTACAGGAAGATTGATCACGACCCTACAGCCTGTGCGCAATGGAAGATGTTTACATTCCTGAATTCTTCCTTGTTACCTACAGAGACCATCAAATGGTTAGGATGACATGGCGGTGTACCACCAAGACTCTAAGGTGCACAAAGATGGTCTTCCTTTACAGCCTATACTGATGCCACCACATATGACTTAAGCCAAACATTTTGCTTTCTTGCTGAGACCATTGGTTGGCAAATGTCAACTTATATAAGGAACTCAACCGATTTTATCAACAAACTGGGGGCTCTCCTCCTAAATAGTCTGGATCTTTTAGTGAGTTCTGTTGTAATATCTCTTTTTACAAAGGCACCTTTTGCTAATTCCTTGGCACTAATTGATATACTGTTTCAGATGGGCATTATTGGTTTGTTTTGGCATGTTCTTTCCTCAACCAGTTTTATATTTAACCAAGAATATTTTGAACAAACTGACAGTGTCACCATAGGTAGCCCCTTGTCTCCCTTGGCGGCTAGCCTTTTTATGGAGGATTTTGAGGAAAGAGCACTTGAATCAACAGTTCTTAAACTAACTGTTTCTTGAAGGTATGTAAATGTTACTTTCAGTGTGGCCCATGGAGGAGGTAAGTTAATGGAGTTTTTACATTACCTTAACTCCATTCATGAGAACATTCGATTTACTACAGTGTTAGAGAAAGGCGGTTGTCTCCTATTCCTGGATGTTTTAGTTAGATGGAAGAGTGATGACACTCTGCTTATCGTAAGCCCACTCACACTGATTTGTACTTACACACTTCGAGTTGCCATCACACATCTCAAACTATGAGGGTGCTTAAAACCCTTGTAAAGAGAGCACATACAGTGTTGTATGCAGATAGTTTGCCTAAAGAGATTGCACATTTAAAGACAGTGTTCAGAGACAATAAATACTCTAACCGGCAAATTAACAGAGCGTTCTCAGCTAAAGCTAAGAAATGGAAAGTGGATAAAGAGGAGAATGTGTCAGCAAAGTCCCTAGCTTTTCTTTCCTTCATTGGAAATATTTCCTTCAAAATAGCAAGAATCCTTAATAATTTTCAGCTGAAAGTGATTTTCCACCCATCATCTAAGATTTCGGACTTGCTGGGATCAGTGAAGGGTAATTTGTTATTGCGGAAGATTGGAATTTACAAAATACCTTGACAGTGTGGTATGGCCTGTATAGTACAAGCAACATGCACAGTGGGAGAACACTGACCAGAATATAAATGTTGCAGTCGCCTTCTGCAACCCAGAAAGTCTGCAATTTTGGAATATTGTATCTCCAATCAATATTTACTGGAGTACAACAAAACATTAGTTTTGGCCATAGCAGCATATTTTTGGGACTCCATTATAAAAGAATCCATTGAAATATGCATTGTGGAAAATCTAATGAATGGTGACAGTGGCTACCAGATAGATAATGCGTGGAATCCTGTCACCTTCGATAACTGTGGTGAGCGGCAATGCCGAAGACAGCTGATCTCGGGAGTTCCACCAGGGAGGGCACTGTCACTGGGCAGTGTGGTCCTTCTGTCATTGTGACTCTTGACACATGCGTGGCAATACTTTCAGTGAAGAACTTCCCGATCAGTCATTGATGGCTCATCTGAAGATAACTGCAGGTGTCCAATCAAAATATTGTGGGGCGAAGTTTACAACAATCCTGAAACCCCTTTGAACATGAAACTTTGTGTGCTGGGCTGAGTCTCAAACTTGAGACCTTTGGCTTTCACAGGCTGGTAATTTTCCAACTGAGCTACTGAAGCACTTCACTTCTCAGCTTCACTTCCACCAGTATCTTGTCGCCTACCTTCCAAACCTTTCTTCTGCAGGTTTTGCAGGAGAGCTTCTGTGAAGTTTGGAATGTAGATGACAAAGTACTGGTGGAAATAAAGCTGTGAGGATGGGTCACGAGTCGTGCTAGGGTGGCTCAGTTGGTGGAGCACTTCAAAAGCAAAGGTCATCTGGCTCACAGCTTCAATCTGCCATGAGTTTCATCTCAAAACTCCATTTTTTGACTTACACCACAAATTCTCTCAAGGGCTCATATTAAGGGACAAATTCTGTTCCCTACTGTCAATGGCTGGAATACTTTTCACATCACAGCAAATGCATCACCCCAGCCTCAGCTCTCCCATCATCTGAAGAGGCCTAGAGGCTTAAATTGGCACAGATGTAGGCCATCTATGTGTTATGGAACTACCCATATTTGAACTTCACACAAGCAATCCATTAATGGCAAATTATTGTTCTAGGCTTGCACATGATCAGCTATATTCCATTTGACATACTGACACCCACTTCAATATGTACTGGGAATGTGTGGCAAATGGCTCTGTCGAATGCAGCCAACTATGAAATAGCCAGCAATTCCTAAGTGGAAGAGATTTATGCAATCTATGAGTAACATAATTAATAGTGAAAGAAGTGCAGTAGCTTTCCTGTAATTCATTAATTCACCACCAACTGACTACGACATGATGTGACTTACCAAACAAAAGCGCTGGCAGGTCGATAGACACACAAACAAACACAAACATACACACAAAATTCAAGCTTTCGCAACCAACAGTTGCTTCATCAGGAAAGAGGGAAGGAGAGGGAAAGACGAAAGGATGTGGGTTTTAAGGGAGAGGGTAAGGAGTCATTCCAATCCCGGGAGCGGAAAGACTTACCTTAGGGGGAAAAAAGGACAGGTATACACTCGCACACACACCCACATCCAACCGCACTTACACAGACACAAGCAGACATTTGTAAAGGCAAAGAATTTTGGCAGAGATGTCAGTCGAGGCGGAAGTACAGAGGCAAAGATGTTGTTAAAAGACAGGTGAGGTATGAGCAGCGGCAACTTGAAATTAGCGGAGGTTGAGGCCTGGAGGATAACAAGAAGAGAGGATATACTGAAGGGCAAGTTCCCATCTCCGGAGTACTGACAGGTTGGTGTTAGTGGGAAGTATCCAGATAACCCGGACGGTGTAACACTGTGCCAAGATGTGCTGGCCATGCACCAAGGCATGTTTAGCCACAGGGTGATCCTCATTACCAACAAACACTGTGTCCATTCATGCGAATGGACAGTTTGTTGCTGGTCATTCCCACATAGAAAGCTTCACAGTGTAGGCAGGTCAGTTGGTAAATCACGTGGGTGCTTTCACATGTTGCTCTGCCTTTGATTGTGTACACCTTCTGGGTTACAGGACTTGAGTAGGCGGTGGTGGGAGGGCGCATGGGACAGGTTTTACACCGGGGGCGGTTACAAGGGTAGGAGCCAGAGGATAGGGAAGTTGGTTTGGGGATTTCATAGGGATGAACTAAGAGGTTACGAAGGTTAGGTGGACGGCGGAAAGACACTCTTGGTGGAGTGGGGAGGATTTCATGAAGGATGGATCTCATTTCAGGGCAGGATTTGAGGAGTCGTATCCCTCTGGAGAGCCACATTCAGAGTCTGATCCAGTCCCAGAAAGTATCCTGTCACAAGTGAGGCACTTTTGTGGTTCTTCTGTGGGAGGTTCTGGGTTTGAGGGGATGAGGAAGTGGCTCTGGTTATTTGCTTCTGTACCAGGTCGGGAGGGTAGTTGCAGGATGCAAAAGCTGTTTTCAGGTTGTTGGTGTAATGGTTCAGGGATTCCGGACTGGAGCAGATTCGTTTGCCATGAAGACCTAGGCTGTAGGGAAGGGGCCGTTTGATGTGGAATGGGTGGCAGCTGTCATAATGGAGGTACTGTTGCTTGTTGGTGGGTTTGATGTGGACGGACGTGTGAAGCTGGCCATTGGACAGATGGAGGTCAACGTCAAGGAAAGTGGCATGGGATTTGGAGTAGTACCAGGTGAATCTGATGGAACCAAAGGAGTTGAGGTTGGAGAGGAAATTCTGGAGTTCTTCATCACTGTGAGTCCAGATCATGAAAATGTCATCAATAAATCTGTACCAAACTTTGGGTTGGCAGGCATGGGTAACCAAGAAGGCTTCCTCTAAGTGACCCATGAATAGGTTGGGGCCATCCTGGTACCCATGGCTGTTCCCTTTAATTGTTGGTATGTCTGGCCTTCAAAAGTGAAGAAGTTGTGGGTCAGGATGAAGCTGGCTAAGGTAATGAGGAAAGAGGTTTTAGGTAAGGTGGCAGGTGATTGGCGTGAAAGGAAGTGCTCCATCGCAGCGAGGCCCTGGACATGCAGAATATTTGTGTATAAGGAAGTGGCATCAATGGTTACAAGGATGGTTTCCAGGGGTAACAGACTGGGTAAGGATTCCAGGCGTTCAAGAAAGTGGTTGGTGTCTTTGATGAAGGATGGGAGACTGCATGTAATGGGTTGAAGGTTTGATCAATGTAGGCAGAGATACTTTCTGTGGGGGCTTGGTAACCAGCTACAATGGGGCGGCTGGGATGATTGGGTTTGTGAATTTTAGGAAGAAGGTAGAAGGTATGGGTGCGGGGTGTCGGTGGGGTCAGGAGGTTGATGGAGTCAGGTGAAAGGTTTTGTAGGGGGCCTAAGGTTCTGAGGATTCCTTGAAGCTCCGCCTGGACATCAGGAATGGGATTACCTTGGCAAACTTTGTATGTAGTGTTGTCTGAAAGCTGACGCAGCCCAGGCTATCCGTGATCTGAAGGCTGACCAATCCATCGTCATTCTTCCGGCGGACAAGGGTTCCACAACCGTGGTACTTGATCGTCGGGAGTATGTGGCTGAGGGACTGCGTCAGCTTTCAGACAACACAATGTTGTCCATTGGCACTGCTTCTGGCCAGTAAGTAAATCATTTGATCTTGGCAGGAAAGAGCAATCAGGACCATGCATCGATTAAGATACAGAGATTCATATAGGGAAACCTTTGTACAACATAAATATCTAACATCATATTCCTTGTGTCTGTACAAATTAATAACATTCTTTGTGGACCATAAAAATAATGAAACTAAGTGCTCTCATGTGCATACCCATAACATAAGACAAAAAGATTGCTTATTCAGAAATAGAACTAAAGACAAAAGATCATAGTTCTTGGATTAATGGCCAGATATGGTTTAACAAACTGCCAAGTGCTATAAGATGCCACCGAGGTAAAGTATTTGAAAGGGAATTAAAATCATTCTTAACTCTCAAATGTTTGTACTCACTGAATGAATATCGATATTAAAATGTAGCTATTCTTACATGTAGGCCTAACTCTTCTATCTATATGATGTACTATATGAAGTACTGTACCATATATTGTCAAGTGCATCACCCATAAGTTGCTTCTTGTACATGAAAATTGCAAATTCCTATTGTTTGTACAAAAGTTGTATAAAAATGCTATGACACTTGCAAAAAAAGATAATAAATAAATAAATAAATAAATAGTCACAATGTGACACTGGCCATTAGATGAAGGCAATGGACCTACAACATCAATACATACATGTATGAATCATGTATGTGAGTCTGGAATGTCCTCCACAGGTGCTTGAATTTGGCGGGAAACTTGTCTGGCATCTGACACATTTAGGAGTCCACTCTCAACAGTCCTTTAGAACTCCAGGCCAAACAAATCATTGTGGGGCTACACAGAATGTTGGTCTGATACCAGGATAACACAAGTTATGCATGCTGTCAGAGGTGCATCTGCGGAATGTAGCTGCCGAGAATGGATGAGGTTTTCAAGAAGATAAGTCACAATATAATCTGACATCTGCACCTGGTACGTCAACTAGTTGTAACCATAAGGCTGATATTGTTTCCTTGAAGAGATTCTGGAGTTCTTGGTTGGTCTCTTCTGCCTTGGTGTTCGCAAAATTGACAGTGTTTGAAATGCTGCTGGCATGGGAAAGATAATCTGCAACTGCATTGTCAATTCTAGAGATGTGTCTGATGTCCTTCTTAAACTGGGCAATAAATAAAAGTTGATTTGTTGGCAAGATGAGTGATTGTAGCTGTTTTGCTGTAATGAATAAGTGAGGTGGAAGAGGATGCTGGTAGACCTCTTTAATTTATATAATCTTATGCAAACTGTATTCTTTCCAACGAGAGTGCAAGGGAACAGTAGAACAACCATAGACAACATTTTTGTTCATTCCTCATTACTAGAAGGGCATCCTGTTAGCAAAAAGGTGAATGGCCTTTCAGATCATGATGCACAAATCTTAGCTTTAAAAGATTTTTGTGCTGCAACACGTGTTAAATATAGTCATCAGCTGTTCAGGAAAGCTGATCCAGTTGCTGTAGAGACCTTTGTAAACCTTATAAAGGAACAAGAGTGGCAAGATGTTTATAGCGCTGATACAGTAGACGATAAATATATTGCTTTTCTCAAGACTTTTCTCATGCTCTTTGAAAGTTGCATTCTGTTTGAACGTTTAAAACAGGGTACTAGCACAAACAGGCAGCCTGGGTAACTAACTAGAGGGATAAGAATATCTTGTAGAACAAAATGGCAATTATATCAAAACGTTAGAAACAGTCAAAATCTGAATGCAGCAGCCCATTACAAACAGTATTGTAAGGTGCTTAAAAATGTTATTAGGAAGGCAAAAAGTATGTGGTTTGCAGATAGAATAGCTAAGTCTCAGGATAAAATTAAAACCATATGGTCAGTCGTAAAGGAAGTTGCTGGTCTGCAGAGACAGGTCGAGGATATAGAATCAGTGCATAGTGGGAATGTCCGTGTTACTGATAAGTCGCATATATGTATAGTATTTAATAATCACTTTCTGAATATAGCAGGTGAACTAAATAGAAACCTAGTCCCAACAGGGAATCATATAGCGCTCTTAGAAAAAAGTGTTCCGAGACTGTTACCTGAAATGCTCCTCCATGATACTGACAAGAGGGAGATTGAGTTAATAATTAAATCACTAAAGACCAAGAACTCTCATGGATATGACGGGGTATCTAGCAGAATACTGAAGTATTGTTCTGTGTATGTTAGCCCAGTTCTCAGCCATATCTGTAACTTTTCCTTTAGGAGTGGTCGGTTTCCTGACCGATTAAAGTACTCGGTAGTGAAGCCACTTTATAAAAAGGGAGACACTGATAATGTTGACAATTTTAGACCTATTTCTATGCCATCGGTGTTTGCTAAAGTTATCGAGAAGGTTGTATATACAAGGTTACTGGAGCATTTAAATCCACATAATTTGCTGTCAAATGTTCAGTTTGGTTTTAGAAATGGCTTAACAACTAAAAATGCTATATTCTCTTTTCTCTGTGAGGTTTTGGACGGATTAAATAAAAGGTTGCGAACGCTAGGTGTTTTCTTTGATTTAACGAAAGCTTTTGACTGTGTTGACCACAAAATATTACTGCAGAAGTTGGACCATTATGGAGTAAGGGGAGTAGCTTACAATTGGTCGCCTCTTACTTTCAGAACAGAAAGCAGAGGGTAATTCTCCGCAATATTGAGAGTGGTAGTGATGTTCAGTCCCAATGGGGCACTGTTAAGTGGGGTGTTCCCCAAGGATCGGTGCTGGGGCCACTGCTGTTTCTTATTTATATAAATGATATGCCTTCTAGTATTACAGGTGATTCAAAAATATTTCTGTTTGCTGATGAAACCAGCTTGATAGTGAAGGATCTTGTGTGTAATATTGAAACAGTAACAAATGATGTAGTTCATGAAATTAGTTCATGGCTTGTGGAAAATAATTTGATGCTAAATCACAGTAAGACTCAGTTTTTACAGTTTCTAACTCACAATTCAACAAGAACCGATATTTTGATCAGACAGAATAGGCATATTATAAGTGAGACGGAACAGTTCAAGTTCCTAGGTGTTCAGATAGATAGTAAGCTGTTGTGGAAAGCCCATGTCCAGGATCTTGTTCAGAAGCTAAATGCTGCTTTATTTACCATTAGAACAGTATCTGAAATAAGTGACACTTCAACACGAAAAGTAGTATACTTCGCATATTTTCATATGCTTATGTCGTATGGTATTATTTTTTGGGGTAATTCCTCTGATTCAAAAAGGGTATTTTTGGCTCAAAAACGGGCTGTTCGCACTATATGTGGTGTAAGTTCAAGAACGTCTTGTCGACCCCTATTCAAAAATCTGGGAATTCTGACATTGCCCTCACAGTATGTATTTTCTTTAATGTCGTTTGTTGTTAGCAATATTAGCCTATTCCCAAGAGTTAGCAGCTTTCACTCAGTTAATACTAGGCAGAAATCAAATCTGCATGTAGAATGCACTTCCTTGACTCTTGTGCAGAAAGGAGTGCAGTATTCTGCTGCATCCATTTTCAATAAGCTACCACAAGAACTCAAAAATCTTAGCAGTAGCCCAAACTCTTTTAAGTCTAAACTGAAGAGTTTCCTCATGGCTCACTCCTTCTATTCTGTCGAGGAGCTCCTGGAAGAGCTAAAAAATTAAGCAAATTCCAGTGTTACATTGTTGATTTTCTTCATTTAAACTTACGACTTGTCACCTGAATATGTTTTTTTATATTTCATTTTATCTGTTTCTAATATCGTGTTATAATTTCATGTATTGACTCGTTCCATGACCATGGAGACTTCTCCTTAATTTGGTCCCACGGAACAATAAATAAATAAATAAAAATAAAAAGTGGCTTATGCTCCGTACAAAAAGTAAAGTCTCTGTCTTCTAGTTGTGGATGAAAGTGCTTGACAGCATCACAAACCGCAAGTAGTTCCCTGTCATATGCGTTCAACTTTTATTATGATGGAGACAGCTTATGCAAGAAAAAAGCCTGTAGTTGCCACACACCATAACGGAGCTGCTCTACTGTTCACCTATAGCCATTTGACTCACATCTACAACTAGTGCAAAGGGTACATCCAATCAGGACATGTGAGGAGTGCTGCACCCGCTATGCTCTGTTTTGCCACTTAAAGGCAGAGCTCATGGCGACCATTCACTGAATCAGTGAGCTGCCCTTGATTTTTGGACCAGGAAGTGCTGTGGTCCCAAAAGTCAAAGAGCTTGTGGAAGAACGGCTTACTGACCTTTTGTGGTATTGGTTTCTTTCACTACTATGGTCATGCCAAGATGATAACTCATTAATCTGTTTGGTGAGGACATCAACCTTGGCTGCAAGATTGTTGCAGTCTGTGGGTGTTAGAGTTGTTGGCGACGTGCTGCTACACAATGCTATCACTGCATTTATTGGAGTGAGCATCATTGCATCCATAATCCTGTCAGTCAAGTCGGCCACTGCATCCATTGTCATCTCTGTTTGTGATGCCACTATTGCCTTCTTTTGTGGTAGCAGGTGACTGGTCCATGACACACGTAGCAAGTTGTCTGATACTTTGCCAGTGTCAATCTTGTTTCACAAGTGTTTGAGATACTGAGGAGGCTTCCAATCTCCAATATTCTCCTGTGTTAAAACTTGCCTCAACCATACTTCTTGAGATGCAGTGACTCTACATATAAGTTCTGACTTCTCATAGGAGTTCATGATAGGTGGAATGGTTATAACATCTTCAGTCTCATATTGATGTTCTAACTGGCTCACAACAATTATGAACTTTTTAGAGCCCACAGTAATTCATTTGTGCATACCATAATGTTGGGTTATGTGGCCAGAAAGGCAATAAATGCACAAGCAAGCCTGGAAAGACACATGGTATTGTCATGTCTGGGATTTCTATCATAATTTGCAAATCTTAATTCACTCTTAAATTGAGTTGCTCTTTTGTTGTAGTGCAGGATAAACCACACTGACATCACCAATGTCAACACTGGCATTTCTATGCTGTATCAAGAAACAGATCAGTGAGCTGTTATCTCGGTGTGATCTTAGTAGGAATGGAAACTGATCTCGCTTAAAGTCAACAAGCCATTTCTTCCACAACCTCTTCAACTTCTGGGACATTCCATCTGTTGGTATTATTGCAGATTTGGTGATACGGTACACAAATGCACCATACTTTGTGCCTTCCCAAATGGCAGCAGCGTTCATCCAATTTAAGAGCACACTCACATTGCCTATTTATATGAGACAGGAAGTCAGGCTGAAAGTATTTAATAGACACAGGCTCAGATTTGTGTATATTCCCATGGATATCATTACACAGTAGTCAACCACCAACCTTGTTCTGTCTGTTTGCAGTCAACAGTTCCTCTATAACAACACATGGCACAAAGCATATGGAACTGAATCTTCGACTGCGTCATGTGTTAACATGGGATTTTACAATTGTGGATGTCATGGAGACCATCATTGAGGCTGATTTTTTGGCAATCTACCACCTACTACCAGACATGGTGAATGAGCGAATTGCTGATAGCATTACAGGCCTGATAGCTTTATGTTTCTGACATAGTGCAGTGGTGCACATAGCCAAGATTGTACAAGCAGCCAGGTTTGATGGCAAGTACGCCTACTGCTACAGTTTCCAGCCCTGACTGCCTAAATGGGGTGCCTACAAAGGTATACCGCAACACCATATCTCATATTAAGACTACTGATGGTCCACCTATCTTGTCTTGACCCAGATGTTTAGCTCCACGATTGCTTATCCATTGTGAATATGGAATTTGATGCCATCCTGAAGGAGGGCATCAATCATCCATCCAGTAGTCCATGATCATCTGTATTTGACCTTGTACCAAAGAAGGGTGGTGCGTGGCATCTGCATGGAAATTATCATGCACTTAACACTCTAACAGTACCTGACTAAATCTCAGTGCTTCTGTTAAGTGACTATAATCATGCTTTATCCAGAGCAACCTTGCTCAGTAAGATTGATAGTGCTAAGGTTTTTACACAAATTGCAGTGATAGAGAAAGATATTCCAAATACAGCCATCATCTCACCATTTGGATTGTTTGAGAGCCTTTTATGACATTTGGCCAAAGGAAGGCTGTGCAGACACGGTGAGAATTAATCGACTCAGTACTTGCTTTGCCTACTTAGACAATATTATTGTATTTTTGTCTACTGCTGAGCAGCATAAATTTAACTGAAGTTTTTAAGTGGGTACAACAATAAGGCACAGTTCTCAACACAGCTAAGTGCATGTTTTGTCAGTCACAGTTCAACTTTCTAGGACAACAGATTTCATCTGCAGGCTCATTATCAAAATGAAGCCATCCCACAAATTGCTCGATCAAACATTGCTAAAGAATTATGATGCTGCTTTGGGCATGCTAAACTTCCATCATAAACAAGTGCCACACTCAGCTGAGCTACAAAAACTGTTGATCGCAGCACTCACTGGTCCAAAAAATCAAGGTCAGCTCACTGACTCAGTCGACAGACTGTGCCTTCAAAGTGGCAAAACAGAGCATAGCAGATGCAGTACTCCTTGCGTACCCTCAGCTGGATGTACCCTTCGCACCAGTTGTAGACACAAGTCAAACAGCTATAGCTGAAGCATTACAGCAGTTCCATGATGGTGTGGGGCAACAACTGTCTTTTTTTCTCACATAAGCTGTTTCCATCATAGCAAAAGTGGAGCACATATTAGAGGGCTATACTTGTTATTTATGAGGTCACCAAGTACTTTCGCCCGCAACTATAAACCAAAGACTTTACTGTTCATACAGACCATTAGCTGCTCACTTATTCATTCTGGCAAAACAACAACCACTCGCCTCATCAACATAATTAACTTGTATTTATCACCTAGTTTAAGATCAACATCAAACAATCTCTGGAAATGAAAATGTAGTAGCAGATTGTCTTTCCTACGTCAGCGATATTTGAAACATTATTGATTTTGTGTGACTCACCAAGCCACAAGAGGCCGACCAGGAACTCCAGAATCTCCTCAAGGATACATCATCAGCCTTAGAGTTGCAACTTCTTGATGTTCCTGATGCAGATGTCAAATTATATTTTGACTGGAAAACCTAATCTATTCTTACCAGCTAGATTTCAACTGTGAACTGTTGACAGCATGCGTAGCTTGTATTACCCTTGCATCAGACCAACATTTCGCCTAGTCTCACAACGATTTGTTTGGCCTGGAGTTCCAAACGACTACTGAGAGTGAACTCAAAAAGCATCAAGTGCCAGCAAAGCAAAGTTTTCTGTCTGTGTTCGCACCTGTGGGCGCCTTCCCAGACTCAAGTACACAATTTGCACATGTACATATTGATGTTTACAACCATTGCCTTCATCTTTTGGCCAACATTACATTCTGATGATCAATTGATTACTTCACTGGCCATAAGCAGTGCCAATATTCAACATTTCCATAGAAACCTTAGCCTATACATTTGTTGCAAGCTAAACTGCTCGATTTGGTTGCCCGCTACACATATCAATGGACCATAGCCACTTTTCGAATCTGACCTGTCTGCTCACCTGAACAAATTCTGCAGCACTTTTCACCATAAAACAACAAGCTACCAGTCGGCCATTAACAGTATTACAGAATGCTAGCACCATTCACTGAAGGCAGCACACACGTGTCATCATACCAATTGGATTACAGCTCTAACAATGGTCTTCCTTGGTCTAAGAAGTGCTTAGGAACCCAATTTAGATTCATCATTGACAGAGCTAGTTTACTGTGAAGTGCTATTCCTACTGAGAGAATATGTAGACGCGAAGTCCTCCCATTTTTCTGACCCCCACCATAGCAACTTCATTCGTCAGTTGAGGGGACACATTTCCCAGGTTTGCCCTTGCCACCCTTCTCGACATGGGACATCTCCACCTATGTACACCATGACCTGGAAACCTGTATTGATACCGTGCTTCATACAGATGGCGTCAGACCGTCCCTTCAACTGATTTACAAAGGTCCTCATAGAGTCCTACAATGAGAAGCATGCACTGTTGATAAATCAGTAAATGGCAAGCCCACTGCCATCTCTATTGACCAAGCAAAGCCACTAGGTGTGTTCCAGAAATTGCGATTGACTAAGGTATGATGACTTTGGCCCCCCAGCACCAGCACCAGCACCTACATTATGCGCAACATTCTCAAGATGACAAGTGAATTTCCTCCACATTTTCTGTAGGGTGGTCCACTTCCTCTGAGGGGGCTGCTGTGGTGACAGTTTAGTGTTGATTTTGCCAAGTGCTGTCAGCTGAGACTGAAATCAGCTGCTATGTGTGTTCAGGCGAGCTGTCAGAGTTCACACACTGCACTCCAGAGGCGCTAGGTTTTTTTGTGTTGTGCTCTGTGGCGTTACAGCATCCCTTGACTGATGATAGTTACAAACATGACAGAGACTTTGTATAGTAATTAGAGGCAGTTCGTTTTTACTTCAATCTCCTGTACAGTTACAGTTTTCGCAATGTTATTCAAGTATCTGCTCTCTGTCATCAATCAATAAAGTTACTCAATTAAGTGATACATCGTCATTCATAATGATGCATGATCTGGCTAAAGTACTATACACAATTATAAGTTGGAAGAGCTAACAACTATAGAGGCTTCGACATCTGCCTTGTCAAAATCCCTGTGAAGTACTTGCCATGATTGATCAGGCTCTATAACGATTTTATTATTCTTAATCAATGCTAGTCTCATGTGATGGGCTTATAATAACAAAATCTCTCCTACTTTATTATGATGTACAAGGTTTAAACTTTTATTTACCACAAGGAATTACATGTTGACATTTTACTCTATACAACTTTCCATGATTGTGAATCTCAGATTTGTGATACGTCAACATGTACAGGAATGAAGATCAGTCATTGCCAAAGTAAGCCCATTTGCTTTAGGCTAATATAGGGAACACCTTAGCAGCATGACTCATCATCATCATACATCTTCATAACTCTGAAAGAAATGCACTCACACTTATCCTTGTGCCAATACTGTGAAAATACAATGTTGTCTTTGTGACGTGTGTGTCCCTCTCCTTCTCCCTCTATGTAAAGAAACAGTACAGGTCAGCCCTTCTATGAATCCACCTGACCTAGGCATAAGCCACCCCTACTATTGGTCTGCCTATCCTTTACTCTCCAATATATCCATAATATGGTACAGATCATCCCTTCCATGGATTCACCAGACCGAAGACTAGACCACCCCATCCATCCTTAATGTCTCCCATACATAAAACTGGATCCACTCCACTTTAAAATTTGAAATTGTATGCACAGCTTATGACCCTTACTTTGATAATTTCCAACATCAAAGTTTCTCAGTAGCTTAGTGACTTTTACCTGTCTAATTAAAACAAAATTTTCCTGCCTCCTACATTCATATCATTTCTTTATGCTTCTCGCATTGCTGTAGCTCACATGTATGTTATCAAAGCATTTCTCAACAAGTCTTCACTTACATGTACTTGTCTTTAAGGGCTGTTCATCAAGAACTCATTACTCATTACTAGATTATGATATTGTTCCTTGCTCTTTATTATTCACATAGTTGCATCCAACTTACTTCAAAAAGAAAAAAAAAGTGGAAAAATTCAAGCAAGTGTACCTTTTATCTATTGTTTTTCCCTTTCAAATATATAGACAAATATTAGCGACATATATTACAGCACGGATACTTATATCCCGTTAAGAACACGTCTTCATTGGCTGTTCTTTCTATTTAATCTTTTTTATTATTGTAACATACAAACCATTTACTTAATTGCTCTTCAGATTTGCTTTCTTGGGTTAAAACACATAATACACTGATGGAAAAAAATCCCAGTACCAATAAATAATGAATGCATAGTAATGAAATTTCGGGAATACATTTGTCTAGGTAACATATTGATTAACATTGCAAGATCACAGGTTAACGTAAGTGCCAGAAAAACCATTGCAAATGTGAAATGCTGCTACATTAATAAATGGTTTAGCTGTCAGAACGCTGAATCTAAGCATGAAAATGTGCATGCATTGTGTCATACAGGTTCTGGATGTAAATTTGTGGGATGGAGTCTCACACCTGTTGCACATGGTTTGTCAATACAGGGATGATTGATTGTGGATGATTCTAGAGTTGTCATCTGATGTCCCATACAAGCTCGACTGGAGACAGATCTGATGATCAAGCAGGCCAAGGTAACATGTCAACACTCAGTAGGGCATACTGGGTTATAACAGCAGTATGTGGGTGAGCATTATTCTGTCAGAAAGCTCACCCTGGAATACTGTTCATGAATAGCAGCACAACAGGTTGAATCATTGGACTGATGTGCAAATTTGCTGTCAAGATGCGAGGAATAACGTGAAAGTGCTCCTGCTGTCATACAAAATCGGATCCCAGACCATAACTCCAGGTGTAGGTACAGTGTCTAGGCTCCAGACAGACTGGTCACAAGCGCTCACCTGGCCTCCTCCTAACCAACTCATGGCCATCACTGGCACCAAGGTAGAACCGGCTTTTGTCAGAAAACACAACAAACCTCCACTCCACCCTCCAATGAACTCTCACTTTATGCCACTGAAATTGCAAACAGTGTTGGTTTGGGTCAGTGGAGTGCACGGTACAGGGTTTCTGGCTCAGGGAGCTGTCCTTGAAATAACTGACCTTTAACAATTTGTTTAGTCACTGTGCCAACTGTTGCTAGAATTGCTGCTGCAGGTGCAGCACAATATGTTATGGGCATACACCAAACATGACGGTCTTTCCTCTCGGTAATGCAACATGGCCATCCAAAGCTCAGTCATCTTGCAACCATATCTTCCCACGACCACAGCTGGCAGCAACCATGTTGAATCTCCATGCAACATCATACGAGTAACATCCAGCTTCACCATGTAGCCCTATTACCATACTCAGTGAGCTGTTGGTAATGGGATCTTCATCATCTTAAAGGCTTTTTTTCTAGAATCCACCACTATTTCCATTCTGAAAGGTATCTAATGCTCAAGGCCATTACAGTGCTTATATAAAGCAAATCTGATTTGCATCCTCATAGTGGCGCTACTAGGCTATTAGCACTACTTTTATGCAACTGGCGTGAAATCTGAATTTACATCATCTTTCAGGTGTAACACACCTACCAACTTTTGTTTATCTCGCACACGTCCTTCTTTTCCATCATGTATATTCACAATTATTGTGGTTTTCTTATACTCACACAAACCCTTCAAGCACTAGTGGTCTCTTCTGAGATAACAAAAGTTTTTCTACATCTACATCTACATCTACATCTACACGATTACTCTGCAATTCACATTTAAGTGCTTGGCAGAGGGTTCATCGAACCACAATCATACTATCTCCCTACCATTCCATTCCTGAACAGTGCACGGGAAAAACGAACACCTAAACCTTTCTGTTTGTGCTCTGATTTCTCTTATTTTATTTTGATGATCATTCCTACCTATGTAGGTTGGGCTCAACAAAATATTTTCGCTTTCGGAAGAGAAAGTTGGTGACTGAAATTTCGTAAAGAGATTTCGCCGCGACGAAAAACGTCTTTGCTTTAATGACTTCCATCCCAACTCGCGTATCATATCTGCCACACTCTCTCCCCTATTACGTGATAATACAAAACGAGCTGCCCTTTTTTGCACCCTTTCGATGTCCTCCGTCAATCCCACCTGGTAAGAATCCCACACTGCGCAGCAATATTCTAACAGAGGACGAACAAGTGTAGTGTAAGCTGTCTCTTTAGTGGACTTGTTGCATCTTCTAAGTGTCCTGCCAATGAAGCACAACCTTTGGCTCGCCTTCCCCACAATATTATCTATGTGGTCTTTTCAACTGAAGTATTTCGTAATTTTAACACCCAAGCACTTAGTTGAATTGACAGCCTTGAGAATTGTACTATTTATCGAGTAATCGAATTCCAATGGATTTCTTTTGGAACTCATGTGGATCACCTTACACTTTTCGTTATTTAGCATCAACTGCCACCTGCCACACCATACAGCAATCTTTTCTAAATCACTTTGCAACTGATACTTAGATTAATTTTGCTTCTCATCCGTTAAACAAGGCATCCACATTGTCTTATCAGTGATAATGCTAATGCCATCTATTGTGATCTCAGCAAAACAGTTCATGTTCCTTGCCATTCCACTTTCATGTAATTATTAGTACATAACTTTCCATTTGTTATGGTGTTGTTGGCACCCTTCATTCTCCCATCATTCAACTGACATTACTGCCAAATGCATCTTAACATAATACTCACGACCTTCTTGTCCATGCAGTAAAAAATATAATTGTCTATGTCAATAAGTCTTTTGTGCTTTACCCCATTCCATCTCTTGGTATTACTTGTAAAAACTGCTTATATTTGTCACAATATGAAATGGATAAAAGAAGTGTTTCAGTGATAGAAATGTATGAATCTGAAAGAAGGAAGAAAGAACCAGTACTCCTGTTGGAGAAAAATATAAGAATGCATATGTTAGGATCGAAGAAAAAAAGAAGACAAGATTCCCAAAGACAGGCTCCCATACCACCCTCTACCCCAAGGTACCCTTCCTGATGCGTTCTTCACTGAGATGCAGTGCGACAAAATGTGATCGGCATGCCCTACAGAATGGACTTGTCCCTGATTCACCCATTCAGGCCCTGAAAATTGATTGTAACTACACCCCCATGAATAGCTAGTAGAGATTGGTAACTACATGCTAGTCGTCAGTACTTATTTAATCTTTTATTTTATTTTATTTTTTAAATTTTTTTTTTACATGTCTGTATGCAATGGCCCCTCACAGTATTTCACCACTGTGAAATGTATCTATTGGACTGTAAGTCCCTCTGTACTTAACAGCTTGCATTACATAACCGAACGACTGTTTATAAGAGAACAGGAAAAGAAGAAAATCCCATGTATAAAATATAAAAAATTACTTGTACTCAAATAGACCTTATAATTGTTATTTCATATTGCATATTGTTTACGTCTAAATAACAGGCTTTTGCTTTTACTTTCATGATGTAAGGTAGACTAGTAACAGAGGGATGTAAAATATAGTCAACAGGATAATTAAAGACAAAGAAATTGCTTCGCAGAAAACTCAACATGAAGTAATGAAGCAGCTAACTTGGAACCTGGTGGTCATCAATCTGCTTAATCTGCAAAAATGGCAGATTCTCTTAAAGGCTTAAATTTCTTTATTGTATCAATCTCATACAGTCCTTTCTCTTGCTCCATTTTAGGGTCTACCAGAAACACTACTTGTGGATGTGGTACACTCATTATTCTAAAAAGTCCACAATTTCTCAGAAATGTTACCTCATCTCTTTCTTTACATTTGATCTTTGATGATAATCCTTAGCTAGTACTAATTCATCTGTATTAAAGAAAGGTGTATTTGCCTTTTCATTATATTTCTTCGCCCAGAATTCTACTTGTCTATGTAGACTGTCATCTACCATCCTATGTAATTCTTCTAATTCTATTCTTTTTTACAGGTGGCCATTTGAATAGTTTTAATACAGGTTCTCCAATAAACTTTTTATTCATCACCTCCACTGGTGATAGTCCTGCAAAATTTGTGAGAATTCATTTATCATCATCTAAAACCCAGGAATCCTCTGAGCCCAAGTAGTATATCTTTCAGAGCAATGCGTTCTCCACAACTGTCCTATTTCTTTCATTATACACTCACAAGGGTTCAATTGCGGATAGTATTTTGCTACTGTCACATGTTTAACACCTTCCTATGCTAGAAATTCCTTAAAACTGTTACTTGTGAATTGTGAGCCATTATATGCTAATAATCTGTGTGTTTTACTTATTTCTACAAAGTATTCTCTTAAGCATTTTATTACTCTGGCCACTTTCTCTTGTTTAATTGGATATAGTTTTATATATTTTGACCAACATTCAATAAGGACAAAAATATATGTTACCCCTCCTCTACCTTTTTTTAATTGGCCAAAAAAATCTGCTACACTAAGATCAAGTAAAGCTTTAGGCATTATGAGGTACAATTTTAAGATAGTTTAATATAATCCTCCTTAAATCTTTGGCACACTTTACATGTTCTTCATGTGCTCCTTACATTTATATTTAGATTTTTGAAATAACAGAATTATAAATATTTTTTATATATTTACATATTCCAAAATGCAAATTCCTTTGTGTATGAACCATAGGAAATTGTTTTCTACTGTTTGTGGAATACATAACTTCCACTTGACTTTGCTCTCCCATAAATTCCACAATAGAGCATCTTCAATTATTGATCACATAGAATTTTCTTTTAATAATGGCATTGTCTGTTCACATTATTGTCATTTTTCCTGAAATAGTCATTAACCTTTACATCTTGTTTTATTAATAATGCTAACATCTTACCTCATCACTGACAGAAATTACAGCTAAGAATTTGATAGAAAAAAATGAATATTTTATACAGTTAGTCTCTATGTGATACTCCTGAAGGAATGCATTAATCTGTTATCACATTAATCTGCTATGTAGCAATCTTCTTTCAATACTATACTCTTAGAACCCCAAGTTAGCATCTGAATCTTTTGTTTGCTCTATATAATAACTATTTCCCTGTGGTTGTATATTTGAGTTCACATTTATTTCGACTTGTAATAGCAAAAGCTATGGTGTTATGTTCCCCCATCGTAGGATTCTATTCATCTTGGAACAGTTCACAAGCTACTGAAGTATAAGAATCTGTTTCATCACATAATAATTGGGAATTTTGCTAACATGATTGACGTTTTAACCATCAGTAATATTGAAAGAAATGTTTGCAATCAGATTTTATACCTACAAATTCAATATCTACCATAAACAACTAACTCAATGATAAAAAAGGGGCAAAGGAATAACGAACAACATACCAAAGTTTTGAAATTACTATCTATATTACATTTAATAATGTATTAATTGTAATTGGTGCCCATTTGTTGACAATCACAAAACTTACTTTTCTTTATGGGTCCAGTGACTGTGTCTTTAATGAGATCAACCAAGGCACATATGAGATCCAAGACCTTGAAGATAAAACATAAGGCCTGTCCTACATACACAATTGAGCAAAGCCAAGAGAAAAGAGGTCCAAGTGCAGCCACACAGTCAGAAATGGCTGGCTCAAATACACGCATGCAGCGTTCAAATGGGGTTCCAAGTTCCTTATTGCAGATGTTGATAATACTACCTAACCAGCTTGCAGCACTCTTGATGACTCGCACTACAACAAGTTATGAAAGTTAAAATAACTTGAACCAATATATTTATAAATAATTTTGTCACTTTTACACATGAAGATTTTAGTAGCACATAATATCAATAATTAAGCAATGACTCATTTCCTACACTAAAATTAATATGAGAAAAATTATTCATTCAGCATATAGCAGGAATAATGAACAGTACAAAGAGACATAAAGAAGGCTTGTGACAATGTAGTGCTGCTTTCAGTCATCATTTTTTGTCAGAGGCACACAGATGCCATGCACTTTTGTGATGCTACAGTCTCCCTTGAGTGAACAAATTTGCCAATGGAGTGGGCAGGCTGAATATTATAGATGAGCACCTTAGGAGAGGTGAGAGGCTTGAAGATGAAGAAACAGCAGAAGATGGGGCTATGAATATGGGAGCAGATACTCCTTCCTCATTTCAGCAGTGCATCAGTTTTCACAGTAATTATATCAGCTGCAACATTGGTATGTAAATAGCATATAGTTTACTTTTACTTATTATGTGCAAGAGGTTACTTATTTTATGCAAGAGGTAGCAAACATAAAATATTTTCTTGATTTCATTTTGCTTTAGTGATTTCTTTTGTACTTTCTTTGGTTGTTGTGTGTTTTTAAGAGTTAGGCTCTAGTGTATAAATTTTGCAGTGTGGCTCCACACCACCACATGTGCCATTGTCACCTAATTTGAACAAATTGTTGACCATTTGAAACCTAGTCCAGTAGATCACAAATCAAGTTCAGCAGCTTCACAAACAGCAGCCACAGTACTTTGTTTGAACAACACATTCGGTTTGCCTTATACACTGTGCCTGATGCACTCAGATGGGGAGGAAGAAATGAAATGAAACTTCACAAGTTGAGAAGCTATATGACTTTACTGTAGTGATCATGAAACTGAGTCAAATATACAAAGAACTTAGCAGTTTGAGCCCACTTTTCAGGACAACACTGTGCCCCCTCTAGCCTCGATGCTTGCACTGATTCAGTTGAGAGGGGTGTTACAAAAGCATTGCAGCCTGTCCTGAAGCAAACTGACTCACAATTGTTGTAATTGGTCCAAAGTTCTGGCTCTTTGTCGGAGTTGTAGTCTGAGCTGGTCCCACACATGTCCTATGGGGGAAAAGATCTAGGATTCTTTCTGGCATGTCTGCACTGTCATGCAGACAGTTCATAGAGACATATGCTGTGTATTGACAAGCATTGTTCCTTTGAAAAGTGGCAACATGACACTGCCAATTTACAGGTAACACTTAAGAACACAGGATGCCCATGATGTACAACTGTGCCATCGAAGTTCCCTCAATCACTACCAGCCATGAGCTGAAGTCATACCCGATATCTTTCCATACCATGACACCAGTGGAAACACCACTGTACATCTTCAAATTACTGGAAGAATGGAACCTCCCCCCAGATCACATCATACTAGATGAGCTGGTCATCTGGGGTGGTGCAGAACTGTGATCATCACTATACACAAATTGATACCATTCATCAGCATTACACAGCAAAATTTTAGTTAAGTGCAGTTCATCAATAAAAAACATGGCACAGAACTTTGGTGCAACCTATTCTTGATTACTGTTCAACTGTTTGGGAACACTCTACGTTGGATTACTGGAAAACATTGATGCAATTCAGAGATGTGGTGCTAGATTTGTTACCAGTAGGTTCAATCAACATGAGAGTATTATGGTGATCCTTCATGTGCTCAAATGGGAATCCCTGGAGAGAAGATGACTTCCTTTTCATAAAACACTATTGAGAAAATTTAGGGAATGACACTTGCAGCTGATTGTAGAATCATTATACTGCAGCCAGTGTGCCTTTTATGTAGGGTCAATGAAGCGAGATACATGAGATTCGTGCTTGCACAGTGGCATATAGGCAGTAATTTTTCCCTTGCCCTATTTATGAATGGAACAGAAAGATGACTAATAGTGGTACAAGGTACCCTCTGCTATGCACCATATAATGGCTTGTGAAGAAGGTACATAGATGTAGATGCTTCCTGCTGACAGTATTACTCCAAGGACAGCCATCAGTGTCATGGTGTTAACAACAGAGCCATGTGCAGCGGATTGCTGGCCCACTGCAGTCCGCTACAGGCAGGCTGGCCCGTCCCAGGCAGGTTGTCAGCTCACTGGCCCGCCAGCCCGCCTCAGTCCAGGTCAGCCCCACGCTGACACCCCGCTGTGGCTAGCATGTTCAGTCATCCAGCTTGCCCATCTGTAGTTTGCGAGCTGCAGCCAGGCCCGGGCTGCAATATTTGCTCCCTAAGCTACATTTACAGCACTCATCTCAACCACATCCTAAAGGGTCACAAAGTTCCATATAACCTACCTAAGTGTGTAGGGTAATCCAAGATTGCAAGATCTATTCTGCTAAAGCATAAACAGTCAGAAGTACTTTTATATTCTGATGCAATGGATTTAATGAAATATAATTAAAAAATAAGAAGTAGGAATCTGAGAGCTCATTTTTTAGGTTTCCATTCTCAATCGGTGAAATTGGGATCTTTATTTGATCACTTTATTGTCAGTCTGTCTCTCTGCTATCTGACTGTTAAGAGAACAGCTCTTGCAACTGATGGCAGAATGATTCTACTGCAGCCAGCATACATTTTATGTAAGGGCAACGAAGACAAGATAAATGAAATTCGTGCTTGTATGGGGGAATATTGGCAGTAATTTTTCCCTTTCCCTATTTGGGAATGGAACAGGAAAATGATTAGTAGTGGTACAAGGTGCCCGCTGATCATGTATGTATCAAGTTGAAATGTAGATCATATGCTAGAACCTATGGTCCCTAGGTGATGTAAAATATCGCACCTTCTATGTTAGTGCAATCAAAAGATACAGCTATTTATGTCACATATTTTGTTCTCCTGCCAGTACTGATATCAATAACAAACAAAAAGCATTGAAATGATTGATTTCTAAGATGGATTAACTATCTACATAAATAATTAAGTTTGTTCAGAATCCTCAGTGCATGAATGCTACTCGCACTTATTCGGATTTTTCTTGTAAGATCTCTGCATCAGATTAAGCCTGAAAAAATAATGAAAAATATGTGTCGCTACGATTTTGCATTTGGTGCATATAACACCATATGTTTCTGGAAATAAAATTTAGCTAAGATATTGAATTTTCCTTTAGACTTTCCAGGAGGTTTCTATCTGTTTCCAATCTCAAAAAACTGGAAAATATGCATCCTGTTCACTTCTGACCACTCATGCATGAGAATGAAACATTAATAGTGTACCTCATATCTCCTAAATTGCTCGAGATATCAAAACGAGATTTTGGCATGTGATAGCACACGGTGGGGAGAATATTTTGCCTTATTGTTAACAGATGGATTTTTCTAATCTACATCGATGTAGCCAAAGCTACAGTTTTTATTTTCTTATTTATTTTGTTTTTTTCAATCCAATACTGTCATTTGTAAAAAAGGTCACTGACCACTAATGAAAAGAGAATCTGATAGCATGAAAATAAACGAAATTTCTTCTCTGATGTGACAGCAAATCAACACAAAAAGGTTTTCTCTATTCTGTAACAGAACATATCTTTAATAATGACAGCTGGGAATGAAATTTACAGAAGGATTTTTTTCTCTACATCTCAGTAACATTTGACATATGAAAAAGTACAGTAAATAGTGTACATCTTTCCATTCCCAACCCTGGATAGAGTGAGGGAGTGATTCTAACTACAAATATCTTTCAATTCATCAGAAATTCTGACTTCGGCGAATAGCTGGCAAGGTTCTGCAAGTTGTTGAGGAGTTCACAGCTTCAGAGTTATGAAACAATTTTATTAGGTCAGTTCTACTCTGCAGCAAAAATGCAGTGTTGTTCTATTAGAAATAACAAATTTGGTGCCTGTGTGTCTGTGGAAAACAAAGTTACAAAAACATAATATTCATTACTTTATGAACTGCTTGAGACTACTCATTAAGGTTAAAATAGATTATAAATATGTATAATCTATATTTAATACATCAAAAGACAATTAATGAGAAGAAGGTTGGAACAAAAATATAGTATGCTATTTGCTGCAAATTACTTTCATATTTCTCACCTGAAGAAGAGACAGGAAATCCTTTCTTAAGTGTCCATTCCAGTCACACACTATTAAAAATATTATGTGTTATGAGATTCTCCCAAAACTGCAGCATAATTGGCATGTTATTTTTGTCTGGATTCTTAACCTTTTATCATTTGAAGCAGCATCACCAGTTATGAGTAATGGCTATGTTTCACTTTTTGAGAGGTTTGATTTTGCTTCTTTTGCCAAAATGCAGTGTAATTTGGACAAACTTGCCTTGCGATAGCTATTGTGACATAATTCCAAAACAGTGTCATATTAAACAAGCAATTGGTGGCTAGAGAGGTCTACAAAGTATTTCACAATGGTGTACTTAGGTAAAAAGTATTCTGTTAACATGATGTGGCACATCTGAATAAAACCACAAGCTTTTGGTAGTGGAGGCTATCACTTAAAGCTTGAGACACTTTCAATCCAGAAATCCTCCTGAGGTATATCCTCCGAGTACTTCTTTCCTTTGGCTACCTGAATGTCCTGATGTTGATCCATGATATACTCAGTAACTTCCCAGTCTTTTATTGGTGACAGAACAATGTTCACAGTGTATGTACATTAACACTCACAAGGAACCCCTCAAGTGTGAGGTTACAAAAGACCAATGATGTTTACGGCATCTGACACCCCATATTTTTTGTACATGAAGTGCAGAAGATATGGGACAAATCATGTTATCCAATGCAATACTCTTTTAGAGCAAACTATCCCTTCTGAAAAGTGTGTTACATTGCAATTTGTAGCATCTGGAATCATTGGACATAATTCAGCCACTGGATGTTTGCGTCTTCCATGTCTATATAACATATAATTACACTACCTGAAGTTATGCCTTAGAGGATAGCCAGTTTCACAGTAAATTCCATGACAGACTGTAAATTCCATGACAGACAGTTTCACATTAAGTTACGTGCCATCACATTCCATAAGTTCTCCTCATCCCTTTACACCAATATGAATCTTTTTGCATTAGATACCTCGCTGAACGTCCTGCATGGTTTGTAACTTCCAAGGAGTTTGTCTTCAGTCTTCATGGTATGAACCTTTGTGATCACTGTGACATGCCATTTTTCATTTGGTGTTCATGGTGCTGGTGTTTGTGCAAGTAAATGGTTTGTTTTGAACATTTCTTGACTGTTGGCGATGTCCATTTTGTGAAGTGCAATACATACATCCTCTAGAAGATCGATCTCTACAGCTCTCATACACTCATTTTCTGTCATCCTATTGATGCTCACAGTGAGTCATTAGCAGCTAATATTTTTCCCATCCAATTATTAACACAACTCTTTCAAATGAGTCTTACTAAAGACTGAACTTGCGACCTTGTACTCAAGGGGTTACTTGTCAGTGTAGTAGCTCTTGGTAGATAAATTCCACCACAAACCAGCCAACTTAAACAAAACTAATTAAAAATAATTAACGGAAACTGGTTCTGTGTGTTGAATGCTACTACGTACAAAACTGTAATGGTAGCTGTCCCTTTTTTTAACCAATCAGATTTTTCAGCTGACAGATAAAAAAAATCTGTGAATATGCTGTATTCTCTGTGGATCAGAGCACACCATTTCCACCAAGTTCCTGGGATGATGACTGGACAGTTTGAGGTAGTACACAGATAAGTGATCTGTCCATTTGAAGACGAGCAGTGGCATTGTTTCCTTAAGCTAGCGGGTCACTCGGCAAGTGCAGCCTCCAGCGTCGTGATACACAAACTGCTATCTGCTCAGCAGCATGCCATCAGGTCCAGTACAGCAGAGCCCAGCTTACTGGCCTGGGACAATCCAGTCCTGGCAAACTGGGTTGTACCGGGCCACAGCCACTAGGGGAGCTGGCCTGTCCAAAGTGGGCCAGCTCTTGTTGTGGTGCAGAATGCATGCCTCTGGTTAACATCAGCCTATGCAATGGGCAGTATTTCCCTAGTCCAGCTGCTGGTAGTGTCCAACTAATGGTCCAAGATCTCACAGAATGTTGCAGTGTGTCTGTTACTTGTTCTTGGATGGCTGGTGCAGATGTGGAAGGTTTATGAGGTGCTTGGTGCACAATATGAGCATCGTTTTGACAACAAGTATACTTACCCTCACTTTCCCAAGCTGTCCAATATCAGGCCACTGTCATATCCGAATGTCCCACAAATGTGGATATTGCATGATCAACCACCCAGACAACTTAAGACCAATCAAACCCTTTCCTAACTCTGTCAGATGCTGATAACATGATAATACTAATGTCAAATGAGAGCACAGCATCTCCATGTCCTTCACAGTAATCACTCAACTTCTGATGCTGTTCATGCCCCTTATATACCCTAAAAGTCCTAGTAACAGCACTAAACATGAGCAACACTAATGCACTCTGATGGCTGTTCTGGTTGCTGCAGAGAATTGCAACTCTAATAATTCATATACCTGTTGACACTATGTATGTGTACAAAATTACATTGACATCTGACAACATCTTCTGGGTGCATCACCATTTTTGGCAGACAGAATATTACATGCTGTCAGTTGATCAGATTCTTTCACATGTGTAACAATGACCATTTCTGAATGCAGTGGCTGCCACCAGCTCATACTGGTGCCAAAATGATGGTTGGTTGGTTGATTTTGGGGAGGGGAGCAAACAGCGAGGTCATCGGTCCTATCAGATTAAGGAAGGATGGGGAAGGAAGTCAGCCATGCCCTTTCAAAAAAAACCATCCCAGCATTTGGCTGAAGTCATGATTTAGGGCAATCACCAAAAACCTAAATCAGGATGGCTGGATGAGGGCTTTGAACTGTCGTCCTCCCAATGCAAGTCCAGTGTGCTAATCACTACACCATCTCGCTCAGTGGCAAAATGATGCCTGTTACTTAGGTTCATAGGACATCCTCAGTCCCATTTGGCAGCTAAAGTGCTGAAGAAGTTACCCTCACTCACAAGATTTAAGCACAGTTCATGCTTTTTAGTGCCATCCTCAGGTCCAACTGCAATTTACAGAAAGTTTTGCCATGGCCTCCATGGACAGGAGGACTACTCTTATCAGAGTGAAATTATATACTCTGGGGGAAAAAGACTTCTACAAACTCCCATCTGACACACAGCAAAACATTGGAAAGCCATACCAATTACAAGGATTCTTATAAACCTACCTCATTAATAAAACTGATTTTCTAGCTTCAATTCCTGTTAATTGCTTTGCAGGTAGCAATGGTCATTGTAAAGCTGCATAAGCAGTACGGCATCGTAAACAAACCTCTGTGTATTTATGTACTATTAAAAACAAACAGAACATAAAAAGTAGTTATTTAACGTATTGAGGAAGCACTTCCTTTTTTCTCTTCAGAATAACAGATTTCCTGCTAATTCACTAATTTACATTTAGTTGACATAAGCACAAATAGTACCAAGCAGTAGAGTGTTAGTTTAATATAGTGCATAAATTAAGTTCCTTCAAGTAGATCCAGTTTGGTGAGTGTATAGCTTGACTCTTTTCACATCATTAAACAGTTCTTAAAGAAATACACAGAAAACAATAAATTAATATTTTGTTGACATTAACATTGTTAGATACCACTATGTAGTAATGCCCATGGTCTTGCCACAGTGGTAACACCAGTTCCCATTAAATCACCAAAGTTAAGAGCTGTCGGACTTCACTAGCACATGGATGGGTGACCATCCATGTCTGCGGAGTGCAGTTGGCAAGAGGGATGCACTCAGCCCTTGTGAGGCCAACTGAGGAGCTATTTGAACTGAGAGATAGTGGTTCCAGTCACAAAAACTGACAACAGCCAGGACAGCGGCTTGCTGACCACATATCTCTCCGCATATGCATCCAGTGACACATATCAGCCTTGGATGACACGGCGATTGGTTGGTACCACTGGGCCTTCTACGGCCTGTATGAAGTAATAATGAGAGGAAGTGGAGAGGAAGTACAGCAAAACAGAAAAGAAGTTAAAATGCAGTACACATATACTGCTACTGCAGCTTCCAACTAAAAAATGGAGCTCACACAAGATTAGAAACTCATTCTCGAACTACGTGCTGGGTTAGTCGACCCCTCTGTTTGGAAGGGGTAATTGCATCTGTTTTTGTTGCCTGTTATTAATGAAACACTCTCTGCTTGTCTCAACTACACTGTAGGAACTGAGACATGTGTATGCTGGCTGCACTGCAACCTTTCTCAAATGATTTTAAAGAAACTATTTGTTAAAAAAATGATTTTCACAAATCTCATATCATTTCATTGATGATCACAGTTTTTGTGATATTTCTATTTTAAGTAAGGTGTTGTGCAAAATTCGGAAATATTTAAATGAAACATGGGGTTGCTATGACTTTGTGCTTGGTGTATCTTAGATCACATATTGCTGTGTACAAAATAGAGCCAATAGTGAATTTTTCTTCAAATTTGAAACGAGATCACCAATCTTGAGAAAACTGGTACTCAGTTCCAATCATGCGCAAAAATGATACAGTGGAAGTGAAAGATCCATAACTTCCCTCACATTTTATATATGGCTCGAGATATTGAAACAAATGTTTGGTAAATGATAGCAAGCTGAGAATATTTTGTGATACAGCTAACTGTGAAAATTTCTTATCTACTGTGATTTATTAGTGACTACAGATTTTTCAGTTAAGTAAAGACCATCATAGGTGGTGAAATAAGACTGAATATGAGTTGATAACAACACAAGCAAAAGACTTACACTTTTATTTTTATACCTAGCATGAGCTTTTCATAAGTCACTGACTTTACTTAATTGTCTGATTAGTATTAGACTGTTTTAAGATCCTGTCGCAATTGCAATGTTAGTGCATTTTGGAGATGAATTTGTGTAAATCCTGCTGTGTTTTGGGAAAAGAATCTAATTTTAACATGGCAGTAAGAGAAAGAAAAAGAAGAATACAAGACTGGCAAAAATAAATTGCTCCCTCTGTTGAAATTTCAACACAGTCCTGTACTCATAGTCTTTTTAATAATATGTGGTAGACCTTGAATTATTGGTCATACTGGTGTAATCAATTAATGCAACTGTTTGCAGAGAAACTATCTGTACCTTACAAGTTGTACAAGACAGATGTTTATGTAAAGGTTTCAGATATAGAACTACACCTTCCCTACTGCGCTGACACATCCGCAAAGGAGCCCCAATCACAACCCATAACCCCTCCCCTATGACACCTTCCGTGCAACTAGGGGCCATGTAATACTGTACGCACTGTAAAATTTCACAGAGTAATATCAAGGACAGTGAATGTGACTTCAAACATAAATGATATAGATGATTCAACTTTATAGCAATTCCTCGCATTTTCACTGCCAGTAACTTTCTCTAAAGCATATCCTTTGGTCCCATCAACAATATGAACTTTCCTGTTGTTATCTACAGTTGGTTAATGGTCCCCTCCTTAATTTATAATACCTTCCTGCTAAATACCATACCTTCCTTTCACATTTGCCAATAGTCTTCTTTTCTCTATGTTTATTCTTCCCCTGGGCTACTTCCTTCCCCTTTCCTTTCTCTCCATGTTTGCCTCTATACAGAGTCCCATCCGCCTTTATATGTAAGCTTCTGACTGCCCTATGTGCAGTTTTAATTTACTCATCTATTACAAGCAAATCACTGCTGAGTTCCTCACCTACATGACCAGCTGCGGAATCTATTACAGGAATATGATTGCTGAGTTCCTCACCTTCATAATCAGCTATATCTCTCTTGAAACTCATCACTGGGTCCCACCTCCTCCCATTTTTTCTCTCTGACTAATTCCCAAGAGATGATGAACATCTTAGTTAACACATGTACTATCACTCTATACAGGTATAAATATTTTTAAATTGTATTAGTTCAAAAGAAAAACACCTTTTGCACATTGCACAAAAGATGTTTTTCTCTTGAACTACTGCAATTTATTTACAGCGACCACAGGAAACTTGTAAATATTTTGTTAAGTTATAACATAAAGTTCTTTTCTCAGCTTACATACAGACATCACAACTCTTTTTATGGACAGCAGTGTATCCTTGATCTTGAGTGTTATTGATTTAATTGTTTTCATAGCATTGGACAGGGCATCTTTCATTGCTAAAAAGGGCTTCTTGATAGCCTCCATAATTTTTTTTGCTGCAATTTTCAACTGCTCCTGTAGGGATTAAGAAATTTAGAAATGCAGTAAATTCCAACTTTCATGGGATGAAGAATCTCCAAAATGAAACTACGAACAAGTGAAGGAAAAAAAAACTTTTCATTGTCATAACAAATGTTAATGTAGGTACGCACAAACACCAGTATTCAAGAGCAGAATTTCCCTTACCAAGGAAAACAAAGGAAAGGATGAAGAAACTCTTGCAACCCCAATAGGCATATTGATGGAAGAAGCAGAACTACTGAAAAGTGTCATTTCATCTATGTTTAGTGAGTGTGCTGCCAGCAAGAAAAACACAGCATCTCTGGCCGACGGATAATGGGAACCAGCTAGCTGCTGATTTAAGCCCAAGTGGCCACGAGCTTGCTCCATTCTCTGTTAGTCATCTGAAATCATGTTCTAGTCTTAACTGACAGTTTCCTAGACAACAACACTATATTTACAAATTCACCCAGACAGTGAATCAAAGTTCTCGAAGTGCTGTGCATGTTGCCGACACTAGTATGTGAGATTGCTACAGTGAAGTTATATTTTGGTGCCTATGGACTAGTATACTTAATCAGCCAATTAAACTAACTATTGCTGTGGTTTCCACCACAGTTTATCAATATCACTACCTCTGTGCTTGTGGTCCAGGACAATTATTTTATTTTACTGCAAACTTAATGACTTTGCTTTCATGTTGTAGTGCTCTAATTCAAGTGTAATAAGTAACTGTTGCCATACAAGAGCAAGTCACTGAAGAAACTATGACTATTTAGGAATTATGTAGGGAAATAGCCAGTACCCTGGAATAAAAGGAACACAGCAAGATGTTCTTGATTTCCCTTTAATACTGCTCTAGGGATACCTTGGCTGAGATTCTTTGGAATGTAATAGCCTTATTTTTAGACTGTTTTCTCAGAGGGGAGCAATACCAGTTCTAAAATCTGGAATTTGTGTGACCTTTTGCAAGTGTGCCTTCGTCTTGCCACCAATTGCTAATTTTTCCAAAGGTTCTTATTTCTGGTAGTTACACAGAACTTTTATAAATATTTTCTGTAAAACAGCATATTCTCAAACCACACATATGCTCTGTTATAGCAAATGCCATCTTACTTATATTTATGTCTGCTGAACAATATTTCTTCTATATGGTGACTTGTCATTGTTTCTCACATCATTTTTATGTGTTTCTCCAGCTTTATATCTATTCATGACATTATACATAGGTATTTAGTTAATATTCCAGAGTTAAACTGTATATTACATACATTATATCTGGATGCTGCTGGGGCTTTATTCCTTTTAATGGACACCAGTAGGGCAACCAGTGTGTTTCATTTTCAACAACAGCCTACATACTAACCAGTTATTCCTCTTCAAGCACTTACAAAAATGGAATTACTGTGATTTTAGTCAAATGTCAGTTAAAATATAAAACTATTAACATGTTTCCACTTCTCAATGCGGAAAGATAGTTTGAGGTAACAGCTGTTGGAGTCAGTGGTGCAAATAACAATTGTGGTATGTATTTATCACTCCATAAAGGAAAAGATTTATATATCAACAATATTAAAACTGTACTAAATGGGTCACACCTAGGCAAGAAATTAATAGTGTTGTGTGCAATATTAAAACTGTACTAAATGGGTCACACCTAGGCAAGAAATTAATAGTGTTGTGTGGAGATTTCAATTTTGATTTTCTTGGAATCATCAACAGGAACCAACTAATGTTCAAACTAAAAAATAATTTCAACTTTAAGTAAACCTCCACAAGCTCAACAAGTGTATCTGCTACTGCCATCACCAGATATCAGCAAGTGCAAGTTTGTACTGAAAAAGTGTTAATATTAGTGTTAATAATCAAGTAGATAGCCTTTCAAACTACCTAACGCACATTCAGAACTATAAGGGGCGTTCAAAAAGAAATGAGCTGGAGGCATAATTACAGAAACCATTACCTGTATGTTAGAAGTATTGACCCTGGCTGTAGAGACACTTGTCCTACTGTGACACAAGGCAGTGAATGGCTGTCTCATAAAATTCCCAGGGCTGTGATGTTAACGAGTTCCGCACATAAAGCCGGAAATCATCATCTGCGGTGAATCGTTTGCCACTCAGAGCCTTTCTAAGGGGACCAAAAATGGCGTAATCAGAGGGAGAGAGGTCTGGACTGTATGGAGGGTGGCCGAGAACCTCCCATTGGAATTTCTGCAGGAGTGCCGCGACGGTGTTGGCCTTATGAGGCTTTGCATTGTCATGGAGCAGAATGACCCCACAGGTGAGATTGCCTTGTCATTTTGATTTGATCGCTTGGTGGAGGGTAGTCAAGGTTTGCAAGTAACACCGGGCATTCACTGTTGTCCCGTGCTGCAGGAAGTGAATCGGAAGGGGGCCATCTTGGTCAAAGAAGAACATCAGCATAGGGGGAAAAAGATTCACCTCAGATGACGACATCCAGCTGTACGTGCAGAACTGTTCAGCATCACAGCCCCAGGAATTTTATGAAACAACTGTTCACCACCTTGTGTCACAGAGGGACAAGTTTCTCAACAGCCAGGATCAATACTTCTAACCTACAGGTACTGGTTTCTGTAAACATGCCTCTGGCTCATTTCTTTTTGAATGCTCCTTATATAACATAAATGTGACTTCATGGAGGTTCAATCCACAGACTCCAGTAACATTCAACTACTTAATAAAAAGGGAAACATATGAAGGGGTATGTCAGACAACACTGACAAAAAGTTTGAAAACTTCTCTAGAATTTCCTACTATTGTTTTGAACTTGCAGCAAAAAAAAAATAAAGCAGTCTGGTAAGTAATAAAGAACACAAATTCAGTGTCCCCAAAAAAGGAAAAAAACACATTGAACTCATACAATATGACATCTACTGGTTCCAAATATATTTGCAAATTTCTTCTGGCATTATAAATGATTTAATAATCAATGATAATAGAGGTGGCCCAAACAACATTAAAAAAAGGTAAGCTCTTGTCTCTCTTCATTCCATCTATATCCATGAAAAAAAACATTGGATGAAATAATTTTCACTGCAATAACTTACAAAAATCTTCAGAAATTTATGGTATTTCATATTTCATCACAAATAAATGGATTAAAATCACTGCAGTATCCCTTGCAGATATAGTACACTTATATTTCTTGATCGACACATATACTGGCTGTCTTAAAACTGTCCAAGTAATCACTAGCCATACAAAAGGAGACAAAACAAATTTACAACACTGCACTACAATCTCTTTATAATTAGACTATGCCAGATTCATAAAAAATAGTGTATGGTTGTTGTTGTCTTCAGTCCAAAGACTGATCTGATGCAGCTCTCCACACTTCTCAATCCTGTGCAAGCCTCTTCATCTCTGAGTAATTACTGCAACCTACACCCTTCTGAATTTGCTTAGTGTATTCATCTCTTGGTCTCCCTCTACAATTTTTACCTTCTTCTTGTCAAGTTGTGCCATAAATTCCACTTCTCCCGAATTCTATTCAGTACCTCCTCATTAGTTATGTGATCTACCCATCTAATCTTCATCGTTCTTCTGTAGCACCACATTTCCAAAGCTTCTAATTTCTTCTTGTCTAAACTGTTTATCATCCATGTTTCACTTCCATACATGGCTACACTCCACATTAATACTTTCAGAAAAGATTTCCTAACACTTAAATCTATACTTGATGTTAACAAATTTCTCTTCTTCAGAAGCACTTTCCTTGGCATCGCCAGTCTACATTTTATATCCTCTCTGTTTTGACCATCATCAGTTATTTTGCTGCCCAAATAGCAAAACTCATCTACTACTTTAAGTGCCTCATATCCTAATCTGATTCCCTCAGCATCACCTGATTTACTTCAACTACATTTCATTACCCTCGTTTTGCTTTTGTTGATGTTCAGCTTATATCCACCTTTCGAGACACTGTCCATTCCATTCAACTGCTCTTCCAAGTCATTCGCTGTCTCTGACAGAATTATAATGTTGTCAGCAAACCTCAAGGTTTATATTTCTTCACCCTGAATTTTAATTCCTGTCCTAATTTTTTCTTTTGTTTCCTTTACTCCTTGCTCAATATACATTTCCTTTACTCCTTGCTCAATATAAGATTGAATGAGAGTATGGTAGGTTAAAGAAATTCATGAACAAAAACACAATCCTCAAAGATGCCCCACATGCCTTCAATGCAGTTTAGAATTTTGTGAAACATGATGTTGAGAGCAAGAAAATCCACTGACAGCTTTTTAGACTTGAGTAAAGTTTTTCCTATTTTGGACCACAAAATTCCAATGTCTGTGTTTCAAGGATATAGCATTAGATATACTGCACTAAAATGTTTCAACCCACACACAATACATTTTAAACAAGAATATAAATTCTTTTGGAAAAGCTTAAATGTTGAGTGGTCAATAGATACACACAAAAAGAAAGAAAACTTTCTAATTGCTAGTGCAGACAAGCAGTGCAACAGGTGGACTATGTTTTGATGGCGGTTGTGTCAGAGTGAGACAGAAGTAGGAGGCAGGGAGAAGGTTTGGGAGTTGGTGACTAGGGATTATGAAGGAGGCAGTCAGTTTGCCAGCTGGGAATGCGGGAGGGAGCGATGGCAGGTACATGGGCTACACAAATGATGCACAATTTTTGGGGCCATTGGAGAGCAGCACATGCAGAAGGTGACATGGGAATATGAATTGGGAGGGGATGACAGAAAACTATTTGGAGGAGGGTGTGGGGCAGCTGATTACTGGCGACTGAGGTGAAAACAATTATGGGGCACAGGATGTATTGTGAGTATACCTACGATCTGTGTAGTTCAGCAAAGCTAGAGGTAGAGAGAAGGGTCCAGATGGCCTGGGTTGTGAAGCAGCCATTGAAATAGTGCATGCTGTGCCACTGGATCATCTACACTGTTCTTGGGAACAGTCTGGCTGTGGCCACTCTTACTTGTGAGTAGCTGGTTGGTATCCATACCGACATAAAAGGCTGTGGGATGTTTACAGCAGAGTTAGTGTATGACATAATTGCCGTCACAGGTGACCTTGCCTCTAATGGTGTACGGTTCAAATGGCTCTGAGCACTATGGGACTTAACATCTGAGGCCATCAGTCCCCTAGATCTTAGAACTACTTAAACATAACTAACCTGAGGATATCACACACATCCATGCCAAAGGCAGGATTCGAACCTGCGAGCATAGCAGTCACCCAGTTCCGGACTGAGCACCTAGAACTGCTTGGCTACCGTGGCCGGAAATGGTGTACGATAAGCCCATAAGAGGACTGGAGTAGGAGGTGCTGGGTGGGTGGATTGGGCAGGTCTTGCACCTTGGTCTGCCATAGGCATATTATCCTTGTGGCAAGGGGGTGGGAGTGGGAACGACACAGGAATAGATTAGGATGTTGTATAGGTTGAATGGATGATGGAACACTACTTTAGATAGGGTGGAGAGGATACTGGTAGGCATGATGAGAGATAATCAAAGCCCTGACAGAGGATACGGTTCAGTTGTTCCAGTCCAGGAAGCTGTTGGTTGATGAGGAGGCCACTCCATTTGTAGCTCATTCTTGAGGGTGCTGGGAGGATTAGGGGTGTAAGTGGATATGGCATGGGAAATCTGTTTGTGGATTAGGTTTCAGCGGTGGTGAAAGTCAGTGAACACCTTTGTGAGGCCTTCAGCATACTGGGCAAGGGTGTTCTCATCCTTGCAGATACATCATCCACAGGTGGCTAGGCTGTATAGGAAGTACTATTTGGTGTGGAAGGGGTGGCAACTGTTGAAATGCTTACACTGACAGTGGTTAGTGGGTTTAATGTGAACAGAAGTGTGGAAGGATCCTTCAGAGAGGTAGACATCAACGTCTATGAAGGTGCCATGTTGGGTTGAGGAGAACCAGGTGTAATGGATGGGAGAGAAGGTGTTTAGGTTATGAAGGAATGAGGAAAGGATATATTTGTCCTGAGTCCAGTTTATGAAGATACCAACAATGAACCTGAACCATACAAGGTGTTGGGAGTTTTGGGAGGTTAGCAATGTTTGCTCTAGATGGACCACAAAACGACTAGCATAGTCCGGTGCCAATGAGTGCCCATGGACATGCCACGGATTTGCTTCTACATCTTCTCTTTAAAGGACACATAGTTGTGGGTCAGGATATGGGTGGTAAGGTGTACAAGGAATGAGGTGTTGTGTTTGGAGTCTGAAGGACATTGGGAGAGGTTGTGTTCAACAGCAGTAAGGCCATTGTTATGAGGTGTAGAGGGAGCTGGCACCAACTATGATGAGGATAAGGGATGAGGATAGTAGATAGTGGGTGAAGGAACTTCTTAGAATCTTTGATGTGGGAAGCAACGTTTCAGGCAACTGACTAAAGCTGTTTGTCAACAAGATCAGAAATTCTTTCAGTGGTTGCACAATAGCCAGCCACAATGGGGTATCCAAGATTGTTAAGCTTTGAGGATTTTGGGGAGGATGTAGAAGTTAGGAGTGTGGGCTGCTGTTGGCATGAGGTGGGAGATGGGTTTTGTGGAGAGTGTCTGGGAAAGGCCTATGGATTTTAGTAGGGATTGGAGGTTATGTTGGACTTCTTGAATGGGATCACACTGGCAGTCAAGAAGTTAGTAGGCCATCCGCCAGTTAGTCACTGCAACTCATAGTGACAAAAGTGGAGCCTTTGTCTTCAGGGAAGATAATTAGGTCAGGCTCTGTTTTCATTTGTGTATGGCCGTCCTTTCTTCTGCTGAAAGGTTAGTGTTCTCAAGAAGGGACTAGGTGAATGATGGTAAAAACAAGTTGGAGGTAAGGAATTCCTGGAAAGTGACCAGAGGGTGTAAAGTGGGAGGGGTGGAGGGTCATGGTTGGTTAGTAGTATGAAATGGGATGATCAAGGACCAATGTTGGGACCAGGTTGGCTTTGGTTAGAGGGACTGGTCGCAAAGAAGTGTTTCCACTGTAGGGACTGGGAGAAGAAGAGTTGGTCTTTGACGAGTCCAATGTGGTTAAACTTGGCTGTGGGGCTGAAGGTGAGCTCTTTGGATAGAACTTAAACTTCTGTGAGACTGAGGTTTTGATGGAATGGTTAACAACAGCGTTTTGGGTTTGCTTGGTTTCCAGATTTTGTGGACTTTTGGGATGGAATTTTGGAGGATGTGATAGATAGGGTCAGGGTGCTATGAGGGGTAGACAAAGGTGTTCACTGTGAATATGATGGGTGTCGATGGATAGTGGTGCCCCGAGCCAAGAGTAGGATGTCAACAGGTTGGACAATTTTGGAGGCAGTGTCTGGAATGCTTCTCCAGGTGCTGGAGTGCAAGGGTCTCAGTTTTTGGTATGTGGTATATTTAATAAGTTTTTAAAGTGCCATACACATATAAGCAAAACAAATACCACACTGAATGAAATACACTGATAAGCCAAAACATTATGTTCACCTGATTAGTAGTATGTTGGTCCTTCTTCGAAATACAGTATAGCAGTATGGATTCAACAAGTCCTCAACAGGTTTCCTTAAGTAAGTGTCGCCAGATGTCTACTCACATGCCATTTAACTACCATACCTTATGGGCTGAGATCTGTGAGTTGTGAGTGCAGAGCTGGCAACCAAAAGCACCCCAAATGTGTCCCATAGATAAGACAAATTTGGTAGCCAAGACATCAACATGAGTTCACTACCGTGATCTCCAAGCTGTCCGCAGATCGTGGTCTTGCGGTAGCGTTCTTGCTTCCCCGTGCACAGGGTCCCGGGTTCGATTCCCGGCGTGGTCAGGGATTTTCTCTGCCTCGAGATGACTGCGTGTTGTGTGTCTTTCATCATCATTTCATCCTCATTAGCTCGCAAGCCGCCGTAGTGCCATTAAAGAACTTGTGGAGTGGCGGCCGAACCACCCCGTGAGGGGTCTCCCAGCCACCAATGCCATGCGCTCATTATTATTATTATTATTATTATCTTCAAGCTACAGCAGCAAGATTGGGTCTTGTGACATGGACAGTTATCCTGCTGGAAGACTCCATAACTGTTGATTATGACATCACACATCAAGCGATGCAGGTGGTCCACAATAATGTTCAAATAGTCTATAGTTGTCATGGTGCCTTTGCTTATTACCACAGGTCCCATGGAGGCCAGATGATTGGTTCCCATAGCATAACACTGCCCCCGCTGCCAGTGGCCATAACATTATTTATTTGGCCCATGGGATCTAATATTACACAGTGTGCTGCAGATGCAGGACAAAATATATTGATATTTACAATGGGAAGATTATTGTTTGCCTACAATACACTGCAGCAGGTTTATATAAAGTTTTCTTCACTGAACAGTTAATTTGTTACAATTAAGCAAAACCATTGTTCTAGGTATTCCTGTACAAAGGAAAAATAGTCACACATCAAGTGAGACTTCAAGCATTTACAAAACTATGTCTTGTCTTCCATACATTTTAGACTTGTTTTGAGCAGCCATTTGTCTGGATGATGCGTACACAGGCAAACCTAGTGTAACAAGAAACATTATTCACTTGACCCATCAACATGTTTCCATTGATCCATAGTCCAATCTCGATGATCCTGGATTCACTGCAATTGTAATAAACATGTTGTTGGGTCAACACGGGAACACCTAGGGTTGTCTGCTGCAGAGCCCCATGTTCAACAATGTGTGCTCAGTGGTGCACTCTGAGACTAGAACTGTAACAGATCACCAAATATCCTGCTATTCAGAGCAGGCAAGCCACTGATCTCAACATTCTGTGATGATGCGATGACGTCCAACACCACATCACTTACTTGTGGTTTCACCATCCGTCAACCATTTTTCCCAGACACTCATGAGTGTCGCACACAAGCACTCAACCAGCTTTGGTGTTTCCATGATTCTCGTTATCAGGTGTCAGGTGTCAGGCCGTGACAATCTGCCCTTTGTTAAACAGTGGAAAGTGCAGGGTTGTTGCCCTTCCTTTTAGTTGCTTCTGTCAGTGGATTTTCCTAGTTGTGGCCAATATTATCTCTAGAATGTGTTCTCCTTCATCTGTGCTCTGTTTATATACTTTCCATTTCAATTCCTTGCAATGCCACCAGGAGGCATTTAAGCTCATGGTGGACATGGTCATAATGCTTTGACTATCAGTCACCGATGACAGTGCCATTAAAGCAGAGTTATTAGAAAATCCTTCACCAAAGAAGAACAGACACACACACACACACACACACACGCACTCATTCAAACACATCATTTGGGTGAGTTGTGTGTGTGTGTGTGTGTGTGTGTGTGTGTGTGTGTGTGTGTGTGTGTGTGTGTGTGTGTGCGTCTGTTGTCTATTATTGACAAACGCCTTAATGGCCAAAAGCTTTAATTGTGAGAGTCTTTTTGTTGTGCCTATCTGTGACTCAGCATCTCTGCTGTATGGTGAGTAGCAACTTTCCTTCTCATAACATTGTTACTTTCCATCCTGGCTTTTCCATTGTTTGATGTATAATTTTGTATGCATGTTATCTTAAACTACATACCAAGTGAAAAATTAGCTAATATGAATCCATTTTCAAATCATTCTTCCATTATACTCCATGTGGCCAAATTTTTCTCATAACAGTCATAAAGCACAGTGATTAAACAGGGTGCAGACATAACTCACAAATTTTGAGGGACTAATTTGACACTCTGACAAATACAAATAAAGCAAAACAAGTAACATAAAATTTCTTTTATGCATGCAATGCACATATGATGCATAACTGTTTTCATTAATTTTACAGATAACATTACCAAGTCAGTGGTATTAATGTTGATACTCGGTAAGGTTTATTCACTGCAATGGACCACAGCTTCACATGTTGCCACATGGCAAATTTCGACAAATTCTTGTTGCTTCTGTGCACACTGTTACTACTGACCAATTATCTTTAAAAGTGGCTGAAAATTAAATTATTTATGGTTTATGTAAATTAAATAATTGTTCTTGTTTCACATTTGGCTTCATTTCCGTCACTTCTCAAAATGTGATAATTATTCTCCAAATGTTAAGCACTGTACAACATAAGATCACAACCAGCTGTTTGATCATTTTTCCTCAAAATCACGGAGTATGAAAAAGACAGTGGTGGCATGCAGCATCTCTTTCATTTTAGGAGAATAAATGTCCCTCAAGAAATCCCTGAGTTCTACTCTCTTCTAACCAGCTCATTTTGTCCATTTATTATCTGGATTTTTTAATGATTTTCTGTTCTAACAAGGAACACAAAGACACTTACAGCTGTAAAATAAATATAGTTTACTGTCTCAGCGGTGGTAGCCAAAGGTGGGAGAAGTTCCTGATTCACCTGGGCCAGCATGTACGGACCAAGCTATTGGGATGAGGGCACCCCCATCACCTGCAGACCCCATGCTGACCGATTGGGGAGGAAGCCATCTGCATGTCGTAGTCCATAGTGACAGAGATTGTTACTGGTAGTGATGATGGTGCACCGGAGTGGAGAGACTCTGGCAACGAAGACCTGTCTTCCATTCCCACTAATGGCAGTGCGGGATCAGAACAGTGGGAGATGCCGGCACTGGCTGCAGGAAGCAAACCCCTTGTTGATGCTGGCGAAACCTTTATCAATAGTGTACTTAGGTTAAGCCCTGGAGTGGCCAGGGCAGACAAAGAGTGAGACGTCAAGCCAACAGCTTGAGGAGGGGCCTGGTACCCATCCTGGAATGCAACTGGTTCTTGTGTTAAGCCTCAAGTTGATATTTTGTGGGAATCATGAAGACACATGACTACATCCAAAACAATTGGCCTAGACTGTGTGCCAGAAGCAAATGTTGACAAAATTGGCACTGCTGGGGGACACCTACTCAGAAGCCACAGGCTGAGCAGTGCAGCTACTGATGACCATGCAGAAACTCAGCAGGACTCCTGTTGTCAATTGGTGTTGTTCTGTTAAGAGCTTAAAAAAATATGAGGACCTCCTCACCCAGTACGTCTTCTACATACTTGAGCATCTGCATTTTAAATGTTTTGACAAGGCATTCTGCCTCGCCATTCGAATGCAAATGGAAGGGAGGCACCACGACATATGGAATGCCAATATTTGTACAAAAGTCCTTGAAAGATTGTGCTACAAACTGAAGACCATTGTCTGAAACCAGGGAGGTAAACCTTCTATGCAGATTATCTTCAACAGAAATCTGACAGTTTTGTTTGTCATCATGGATGGAAAACAAGAAGAAGCATCAGTGACCAATAATGAGAAAATGTCTAAAAAATGGTCAGTGAAATCAATGTGGACTCTTCTCAACTCTGTGTAGAGCCTGACGTGGTGAAAAAATAATGTACTGATCTGACCACTTATGACAGACCATGACAAGGTGTTCCAATGCTCACTCAATGCCCGGCGAAAACACGTGGTAGTGTGCAAACAGTTTGCGTGAGAGATTCCTCAGTGATCCTGATACAATAAGCAGAAGACTTACTGCCACAGAGCTGCTGGGGCCATGATGTAGGAAATAAATCCTTCTGTCAACAGGAGAATAATGGCATCCAAGAGGGAGAGGTGATGGGGCAGCGTATAAAAATTTTGAAGTGGGTCTGATGCCCAACCCTGCGGATGGTCGGACCATCCACATTGTTTCGTGCATACAACCTGATGCAGCATCAGATCCATTGCCACAGGGGTTGCAACATGAGAACTGATGATGGGGAACCCATCCACTGTGTGTCTTGTCTCCAGTTGAAAACAAAGCAGTTCCTCCTGGATGAACAAAAGGTCAGGGCCCATGGAGAACTCGGACAGAGCATCCACACTCACATGTTGAGATGTGGGACGAAGATAGATCTTCTAATTGTACCGGGACAAGAACAGAGCTCAATGTTGGAGATAATGCACAGCCTTATCTGGTAAGGACACCGACGGATTAAACAGAGAGAACAAGGGGGTACTTAAATGTAATTTGTACCATACAAGAACATGGATTTTTTAAAGGCATAAATGTAGCAAGAGCATCTTTTTCTCATGAGAATAATGTTGAGCCAAATTGAGTGTTTTTGATGCAAAGGCAAGAGGCTATTTGGAGCCATCTGAATGGCAAGGGACCAGGACTACCACCAACCTATAACTGAACATGTCTGTGGCCCAGACCAGATGCTTGTTGCATTGAAATGTTGCAAGACACGGCACAGAGCAGAGACTATCCTTATGCTGCACAACAGCCCACTCACAAGCAGCAGACTAAACAAAAGGAGCACATTTCTGGAGGAACAGATGCAAGGGATGGGCGATAGTAGCCACTTTGGAAATGAACTTGTGATACTATGCCACTTTGCTGAGTAATGCCTGAAGTTCTCGTAAATTAGATGGATGCTGCAAAGCCGTAACTGCAGTGACATGTTATTCCATGGGGCACATGTCCTACCAGGATATTTCATGACCCAAATAAACAATGGAAGGCTGGAAAAAGTGGGACATGGCAAAATTATATTTGAGACCTGTGGTCTGTTGAACAGTAAACATAGAATGGAGGTTATGTAGGTGACCCTCTACGGTAGCACCCGTCATAGTGACATCATCATGAAAGTGACGCACTTAGAGACAACCAATATAATGAGTTCTAAAAAATGTTGAAAGATGGCAAGCACACTAGCGACCCAAAATGTTAGCCATTGACACTGATAGGAGCTGCAAGGCATATTAAACACAAGCAACTGTCTTGACAACTTGTCCAACAGAGTCTGAAGGTAAGATTTGGCCAAGTCAATTTTTGAAAAGAATTGATCCCCAACAAACTTTGTGAGCACCTCCTTTGGGCGAGGTAGGAGGTAAATGTCTATGACTGCCTGTGCATTAATAGTGACCTCAAAGTCTCCACAGAGCTGAAAGTGACTGGACAGCTTCTTTACAATCACTTGGGGCAGAGCCCATTCGCATGAGGAAACTGGTCGTGATTAGATCTCAATGACGTTAAGTGATCCAGCTCTGTCTCGACTTGGTCACATTAAGCTAGAAGCAACAGCCATGCTTTATATATATATATATATATATATATCTTTCGCAACCAACGGTTGCCTCGTCAGGAAAGAGGGAAGGAGAAGGAAAGATAAAAGGATATGGGTTTTAAGGGAGAGGGTAAGGAGTCATTCCAATCCCGGGAGCGGAAAGACTTACCTTAGGGGGAAAAAAGGACAGGTATACACTTGCACACACACACACACACACACACACACACAGTGGTATGTGTGTGTGTGTGCGAGTGTATATCTGTCCTTTTTTCCCCCTAAGGTAAGTCTTTCCGCTCCCGGGATTGGAATGACTCCTTACCCTCTCCCTTAAAACCCATATCCTTTTATCTTTCCTTCTCCTTCCCTCTTTCCTGACGAGGCAACCGTTGGTTGCGAAAGCTAGAATTTTGTGTGTATGTTTGTGTTTGTTTGTGTGTCTATCGACCTGCCAGCACTTTTGTTTGGTAAGTCTCTCTCTCTATCTCTCTCTCTCTCTCTCTCTCTCTCTCTCTCTCTCTCTCTCTATATATATATATATATATATATATATATATATATATATATATATATATACCTAAAAACAAAGATGATGTGACTTACCAAATGAAAGTGCTGGCAGGTCGACAGACACACAAACGAACACAAACAAAATTGAAGCTTTCGCAACAAACTGTTGCCTCATCAGGAAAGAGGGAAGGAGAGGGAAAGACGAAAGGATGTGGGTTTTAAGGGAGAGGGTAAGCTTGAATTTTGTGTGTAGTTTGTGTTCGTCTGTGTGTCTGTCGACCTGCCAGCACTTTCATTTGGTAAGTCACATCATCTTTGTTTTTAGGTATATTTTTCCTTCATGGAATGTTTCCTTCTATTATAACTATATATATATATATATATATATATATATATATGAGAGAGAGAGAGAGAGAGAGAGAGAGAGAGAGAGAGAGAGAGAGAGAGAGCAAGCGGAGGGTTTGTGGGTGGTGTATGCCATGAAATTATGGCAAACTGACTCAAAACCTCAGAACACAAGGAATCCAATTCTTGATAAGGCCCTTGGTCAAACACCATATGCACTGCATCAGTAATAGAAAAACCAGAAGTAGCACAGGCATCTAATTCAAACAAATTTTCAGTAATCATATCATTAACCATCAATTATGTGATGGAGAGGACAGCTTACTGGTAAACGCTGTTGGTCGTGATTTGGTCAAGAACAGGAATCTGCAGTTTGTTATAGTGGTATGTTTATCAATGTCCATAGGTTCCTGCAATGACTCTTGAGCTGGTAGAAATTGACATATCACTGCTATGAAAGCCTTTTTTTATGTTTATGACAAGAGGCACACCATCTGGTACAGGCCACCTGCTCGTGCTGTGCAAAACAAGAGGGGCACAAAGGAATGGTGTTCACCGTTCCTGCTACCGAGAAAGTGTTTGTCTACTGCAGTCCAATTGGCTTGTTTGTACTGTGGCTTCCACCTCTTCTCCCAGCGTGCTAAGTTCCAAGCACCAGGGTGGGATACTGTCAACAATATCAGTATAACTCCAACCCTTTAACAGACAGCTCATAGAACAGAAGATCTCGAACAACTATGCAATATTCAAAACCTCTTATAACGTATGGTCCTCAAACTTAAGGGCACACTGACGCCCCTCATCTGAGGCTGAATGAATAATGGTGTCTGCATAACACTCCTGAGACCTACCCAAGATGAACCGACACTTACAACTGAGGTTGTGAAGCTTAGGCATCCAAGATGGATACAACTGCTTGGCTGTTTGCAACAGTGGTAGAATTCAACATGCCCAACAAACAACATACATACATTTGCAATGATAGGAGGGCGGCAAATGTGACATATTCTCAAAAGAAAGTGACTCTGGCTCTGCCCATATTAGGGGGATCTATAATAAGAAAAGAGCCTTTGTATGCATGTAAACAGCCCCCAGTCTTCTGCGGATTCATCACGGGGGAGCAGGGACGGAGGCAGGTGAACATTTGCTGGTGCAGCCTGGGTCAATGTAATGTACAACCTTCTCAGATGGCTGTATTTGTCTGCTGTTGTTGCCAACTGCTTGGAGTAGAGCCTCCATGGAAGAGCCAGGTGCAGAAAAACCACCGGACACAAAAATCCTACCCTCATTCATTGCCTTTTTTTCCTAACTAGGAACACAAGGAAACACACTGCCATGAAATAAATATGGTTTATTTGGTCTGGGAGTGACAACAACAACAAGACTTCACAGAGAGTAGTTACAAGTCTCGCATAAAAGTGATAAATGAGGGCCCGGAAGCATGAGCATGGCTTTATAATGATTCTGTCTCCATATGGTGTCATCGGAGTTATGCCATTTGTGCACTGTGGATCAGATGACTGCTAGTTAGTGATTGGGTCATCCCTGGCAGCCACCTCTGGTATCTGTGGGTGCACTGTTTGAATGTTGGTGCATGGTATACTTGCTGTAGGGGTCCAACAGGCTACTACATTCTCTCACTATTATTATCAACAACTATGTTATCAAACCAACTTAAAGCAAAACTACTGAAGAAATTACATGGAACAATAAGCCCATTCACCAGATCCAATTATACATCAGAACAGGGGGTGGTCATCCAAGATCTTAGGAAAAAGAAAAGATATTGTATCACTATTTGACAAAAAGCACGCTGCTATACTTTTCTCATTTTAAAATATTATAGCAAGAGGCCCAAATTCTCACACCATCAAATATTAATGACTGAACATGTAGGAATTGGAAGAAGGCATTGGCTGTCCTCAAGAAGAGTTTGCTTCCAAAAAACATCATTAAAGGTTGAAACTTCCTGGCAGTTTAAAACTATGTGCCGGACTGAGACTCGAACTCGGGACCTTTGCCTGTCACGGACAAGTTCTCTATCATCTGAGGTACCCAAGCACAACTCACGACATGCCCTCACAGCTTCATGTCTGCCAGTAACTTGTCTCATTAAAGATTTTATTCCAGCAGGCTGTTCCTCAAAGACCATGAGAGCCAATAAGATGTGTTACGTCTATGATTGTGAGGAAGATCAAAGTAGCTGCTGATTACATCATAACAGGGTGCCTTGAGAGGAGTATATAACCACTTTTTTTTTAAAAACAGTCATATGACTTCATAAGTCACATGTTGATTTTTAGGTGAAAACTATCAAGGTTTCCTAGGACAATTTCTGTTCACTAAAGATCCTTTACATGTTTTGTTGGAGATTGCTGATAGAAAATTGCAGGCATAAATTGTGGAGTTTTTAAAAATATGTAACATCAATACGTTTTGTGTTTAATGATCACTATTTTGAATAACTGGTGTGAGTTCCTGCAGGAGTATTTGAAGAAACAGTTCTCCATCCAGCAATGTTAAACCTGCCAGCATATGACAGTACACAAATGATATATTGAATCTGTGGGAACATTAGGCAGGGACATTAGATATTTTTCATGAATACCTACATAAATGTTTTTAATATTTAAAATATAGAAGAATCAATGACTATCTGTAACACTGTATATAACATAAAGTGGTGGCTCACATCAGCCAGCATTCTACAAAGAGCACATTGTTGATTATCTATCTTGGTAGCCGCATCTTTGGAAAGTTTTGTGTTGTGACTCGCCGATTATTCAAAGTGCCGCCGCGCAATTACGCACGTCCTCTACGTGCGGCGCTGTCTGCCAGCCAGGCAGCAGCTGCGCCACCTAAGCGGTCAGCCGAGCAGCGGCCGCTAGACTGAGACTCAGTGTTTAATCGAATGCCGCCTTGTACACAGGTCAACTTACTCAGTGACTTCTATGTGTTGTTGTGTTGTCCGAAATATGTGTTAAATTTGAAGATATAAAAATTGGCGACGAGGTAGTGGATATTTCCTTTTCACCGTTGACTCACAGGGTTCAATGGCTACTGTCGAGCAGCTCTTGCAAAATCTCCTTGAACAGCAAACGCTTCTAACAGCGGCGATTCGCGATTTCGTCGCGGCGTCCAATGCGGGGCGTTTCTCGTCGTTGGCTGTACCTCCTTTTCCACCTTACGACGAGACGGCGGAAGACTGGTCTGATTATGAAAAACGTCTTCGACAGCACTTCTTGGCATTTCATGTCACGGACGAACAACCATGTAAGTCTCTGTTCCTTTCCTGGATTTCACCTCAAATGTATCGGTTGTTGTCGCAATTGGCTCCTTTGAAGGATCCTGCGTCTTTGTCCTTTGCTGAAATGTGCTCACTTCTGTCTGTCTATTTTCAAAAGCAAACGCATGTTAGCCTCTCGTGTTGCCTTTTATCGTTGTCAAAAACAACCAAATCAGTCCTATCGCGCTTGGGCTGCTGAACTTCACGGCCTCAGTCGAAAGTGTCAATTTGTTACTGACGTTCACAAAGAATCCTATGCTGATTCCATGGTACGGGATGCTATTATCTGGTCGGCGCCCAACAAAGAAGTTAGGCAACGTGCCCTTCAGTTGGCGAATCCGACTCTAGATGAAGTTCTCTCCATTGCGCAGTCTTTTGAAATTTCTCGCACCGCTGGGGCGCAAATAGAAGCGTGGGGTGACGTCGGGGAAATACAACCTCTGTGCACTGTTGATGACGCGTGCGGCGCGTCCCCGCCGGCCGACGTGGCCGCAGTGCGCTCCCACGCGCAGCCTCGGCCTAGCCATAAACAACCCACTAAGAAACTGCAGCAAAATCCCCGGCAACTTCCTTCATGTCCGCGGTGTTTTACGAAACATTCACGTGAGGATTGTCCCCAACGTTGGGCTGTGTGTCACAATTGCAAAAAGAAAGGTCATGTGTCTTCCGTTTGTAAATCCGACCACATACATGATGTTCATGAACATGACGCTGATTCTGATTCTGTGTTGTCTGTCAATTGCACTTCTTCCCTTTCAGGGAAGTTATTCCTCACTGTCCAAATCCTTGGTCGAGATGTTCGCATGCAAGTGGATACCGGTTCTGCTGCCACTATAATTAATTCTCAGACGTATCTTCAGCTGGGTTCTCCACTCCTGTCCCCTGTCACTCGGCAATTACGGACGTACAATAAACAGAAGATTTCTCTCTTGGGACAGTTTAATGCTGAAGTATCCTACAAATCCGTCGTTCGCACTGTTCCCATATTTGTGGTCGACCAGAGCACTACAGAAAATCTTTTTGGTTTCGATGCCTTTCGCGTTTTTGGGTTCTCCATAGATGACTCTGTCAATATTGTCTCTGACGCTATTCCTTATGCTCAACTGGATTCCTTGTCGACGACATTTTCGTCCCTTTTTTCTCCTGGGTTAGGCCATACAAACAACTTTGAAGCTCATATCACGCTCAAACCCACTGCGCGACCTAAGTTTTTTCGGGCTCGGCCCATTCCTGTGGCCCTTCGTGATCGGGTAAAACAGGAGTTGGATCGTCTCACTGCTTCAGGGGTCTTGCTTCCTGTCACTTCCAGTGAGTGGTCCTCTCCTGTTGTTGTAGTTGCTAAGCCCAATGGTGATATTCGTCTCTGTGGCAATTTCAAAGCCACTGTAAATGCTCAATGCCTCATCGACACTTACCCTATGCCCCGTCCTGAAGAACTGTTCACTAAACTCGCTGGAGGACAGTATTTTTCTAAAATTGATCTGTCGGAAGCTTATCATCAACTTCCTCTCGACGCTGCTTCCCGGCAGTTTCTGGTCCTTAACACGCCTTTCGGCCTCTATCAATACCAACGCTTGCCATTCGGGGTTGCTAGTGCCCCTGCTCTCTTTCAGCGATTCTTGGAACAATTATTGCTCCCTGTCCCGGGGTGTATCAATTACATGGACGACATTGTTGTCACTGGCTCCACCACTGAAGAACATCTTCAAAATTTCCGCACACTTCTTAATGTCTTACAGACTGCCGGTCTTAAGTGTAATCTTCAGAAATCACAATTCTTTCAGGCATCTATCACATACTTGGGGTTTCAACTCTCTCGGGATGGTATTCGTCCGCTTCAACACACTGTTGCTGCGATCGATGCCCTTCCTCGCCCTACATCTGTTAAGGAACTGCAGGCTTTCTTGGGGAAAATAGCATACTATCACAAGTTTTTACCGTCTACGGCGTCGGTGGCTCAGCCGTTGCATCGCCTGTTGCATAAAAACGTGCCTTTTCACTGGTCCGCGTCATGTGACGCGGCTTTCCGGAAATTAAAGACTATGCTGAAACAGGCCCCGTGCCTGGCTACTTATCGACCTGGCCAACATCTTGTTCTTGCCACAGACGCCTCTCAATACGGGGGCGGTGCAGTCCTTGCGCACCGTTTTTCTGACGGTTCGGAACAACCCATCGCTTATGCCTCCAAAATGCTCACAGAAGCCCAACAAAAGTATTCTCAAATTGAGAAAGAAGCTTTGGCCATCATTTATGCTCTTCATAAGTTTGGTGTTTTTCTCTATGGCTCAAAATTTCATCTTGTTACGGATCACAAACCGCTTGTTTCCTTGTTTCATCCATCAACATCACTTCCCGACAAGGCGGCACACCGCCTCCAGCGTTGGGCTCTTTACTTGTCCTGTTTCAATTATGAGATTCATTTCCGGCCAACGGCTCAACATGCAAATGCTGATGCTTTGTCTCGCCTTCCCATGGGTCCTGATCAGGCATTCGATAGGGACGAACTTTTGTGTTTCCACCTGGATGTTGCCGAGCAGCGGGTTGTGGACGGGTTCCCCATCACTGGGGACAGGCTGGCGGCTGCTACGGGTTCTGACCCTACCCTCTCCCGGGTTTTACGCTGTATTCAGAAGGGTTGGCCAGATCGCCCGTCCGCTAAGACTTCTGATCCGTTGCGGAACTACTACACTTTGCGCTACCGCCTCACGGCTAGGGATGGTGTTATCCTCCTCTCCACTGACAATGCTTCGCCGCGTGTTGTGGTACCTGCGTCTTTGCGTGCTTCGGTCTTGCGCCTCCTTCACCAGGGGCACTGGGGTGTGTCTCGCACAAAATCTCTGGCACGCCGTCATGTGTACTGGCCTGGCATCGACTCTGACATCGCACACATGGTCGCTGCCTGTGGCCCTTGTGCGTCACAGGCCGCTGCCCCGAAGTCATCTTTGTCACCGTGGCCTTCGCCTGAGAAGCCCTGGGAGCGCATTGATGCTGACTTTGCGGGACCCTTTATAGGTACTTATTGGCTCCTCGTAATTGACGCCTATTCTAACTTTCCTTTCATTGTCCGTTGCACGTCACCTACCACCGCGGCAACCACCAGTGTTCTCGCCCACATTTTTTCTTTGGAAGGCCTCCCCTCTACTCTTGTTACTGATAATGGTCCGCAATTTGCCTCTTCCGACTTCGCGGATTTTTGTGCTCGTCACGGCGTTACGCATGTCACGGCCCCGCCGTTCCATCCACAATCCAACGGTGAGGCTGAACGACTGGTCCGCACATTTAAGGCTCAGATGCGGAAACTTCTGACTTCTTCTGCTGCTGATGACGCGCTTCTCCAGTTCCTGGCGTCTTACCGTTTCACCCCCATGGCCGGTCACAGCCCGGCTGAGCTCTTGCATGGCCGACAGCCCCGTACGCTACTTCATCTTCTGCGGCCTCCCACCTCACGGCCGCGGGTGCCTTCACTTGGCCGGTTCACCGCCGACGACCTCGTCTGGGTACGGGGATATGGCAGGCGGCCAAAATGGAGCCCGGGCCGCATCTTACGACACCGTGGCAGATGCCTGTATGAAATCCAGACGGACACGGGTGTTGCAGTGCGTCATTCGGACCAGCTTCGGCCTCGGGTGCCAGCAACGCCTGTTCCGAATGCCGCCACACCACCTTTGGCTCTACCTGATGCTCGGGATCTTGGCATCTCTCAATACTCACAACGCAGCCCTCTCACCGTCATCGCGATGCCAGCACCAGAACGGACGCCACCAGGAGACGTGCCCATGCAGGAACCGGAGGACCGTCCTCTGTCAGAGTACACCTACTCGCCTCCTCCTCCAACAGACGCCGACACATCGCCCATGTCTCCTGTCATATCAACTGGACTTGCCGCAACAGGCAGATTGGTGCAGGGGGCCCCAGCAGATTCAACCCCTACGTCTCCTGTCATCTCGACCCGTTATCATCGGGGACACTTCTGTCCGTACGGGAAGCCTCCTCCTCGAGACTTTACGGCGAGTCAAACAACGCCTATGGACGTTAGCCATCTCCAGGACACCTCCATCAAGGCCAGTGCAACAATTTCAAAGGGGGGAAAAGTGTTGTGACTCGCCGATTATTCAAAGTGCCGCCGCGCAATTACGCATGTCCTCTACGTGCGGCGCTGTCTGCCAGCCAGGCAGCAGCTGCGCCACCTAAGCGGCCAGCTGAGCAGTGGCCGCTAGACTGAGACTCAGTGTTTAATCGAATGCCGCCTTGTACACAGGTCAACTTACTCAGTGACTTCTATGTGTTGTTGTGTTGTCCGAAATATGTGTTAAATTTGAAGATATAAAATTTTGTTTTTGTTTTATTTTGTAGAATGGGTACATAAGAAAAAAATATTGCTGATTTCAGTCATAGTGTGCTGACTAAGTTATTTTAAAAAATAAATGAAGTCATCTACCACTATAGCCATCTTGTCATATTTCGGTATCATCTCATCAGAATCTCATACGACAATATAAGTGTTTTTTGTACCCCAACAAAACTACAAATTATGCTGGGACCTACAAGACATGAGGCAAGTACGAGATGCCAAGCATGTGTGGAAGTTGTAGGGCTACAATGGCTCAACATTTCATGATGTTTAGGAGCTGGAAATGAAAATTTTATATGTGTCCTGAGAAACTTGGTAATTCAGTAATAGTCAAATAATCCTATTCCTCTACTACATGACAATGATTGGTGTATGAGAAGCAAACAAATCTTTAATTTCCATCATATTGATAGGTAGACAAATCTGCAAAACATCTCATCATGGAGATTTTGTTTGCAGGTCAGTATGGCTTGGAATCCAAAAATTTCAGCAAAACTACAAAACCAGACCACGAATTCTCATCAGTGACCCTATTGAAAAATCATTAGAGGGCCACCGAAGCAACTGTCACCAATGAAATCTGTGAGTGACACACAACAAAAAGATTTGGTTTCATACCTACAAGGTAGACAGATGAATCAGAACATTATGACTGCCTACTTAATAGTGAGGTGGTTTGCCTCTGAAATAAAATACAGCAGTGGTTCTGTATGGCATGGATTTGACAAACCTTTGGTAGGTTTCTGAAGTATGTAGTATCAAATATGTAGGCTATGGCCACACAATTCCCATAAATTATGGGCCAGAGCTTAGTGGGCACAGAACAGGCATCTGATAGCATCACACGTGTTCCATCAGGTTCAAATCAGTTGAATTTGTTGATGAAGACACCAACATGACTTCACTATCATGCCCCTCAAACAAATGGAGCACAATACTAGCCTTGTGACACTGCTGTATTGCTGTAAGGTACCACTGCCATTGGGTAACACATCAAACATGAAGGGATGCCAAGGTGTGTGGTTATGATCATATAGTCCACTGCTGCTCCTATGGAGGCCCTGGTGGATGTCTCCAATAACATAATACTGCTTCCTCCAACAGATGCTGTTTATGTTTCAGGTAGCTGTACACTTGGATGACACCTTATCTGGACACAACACTAGAACTGGTGTAACAGTAAATGTGATCTATCTGATCTTGTTACACATTTACATTGACCCACAGTCCAATCTTTATGATCCTTTGCCCACAGTAACCATAACTGATGATGTCACTGTGTCAACCTGGGAACACATAAGGGTCATCTACTCCACAGTACCATCTTCAACAATGTGCACTGAACACTTGTACCTGTGCCACCACTGTACTCTTAGCATAAGATCTGCCACAGGTTGCCATCTGTCCTCCTTTACAAAGAGTGCAAGCCTTTGACCTCCACATTCTGTGATGAGAGATGGAGATCAGACACCTTGTCACCTACTTGTGATTTCAATGTCTTTCAACTGCTTTCTGTAAATGGTTGTGATAATAACATGCAAACAACTGACAATCTTCACCATTTCCAAGATGTCCATTTCCTGGTGCCAGGTCACAATAATTTGAATTTTGCCAAAGTCACTTATGTCAAGGAATTTCCATATTGGAAGCCTATAACGTTGTTAGAACAATTACCCAGTCATCTGTGCTCCAGTTATATACTTTCCTTTCCAGCCACATGCTTGTAATGCCAACAGGTGGCACTTAATATCATGGTGAGCAGTTTTGGCTCCTCGGTATATGTGCTTGAAAAGCTTGACGTAATACGACACATAATTCCAACTGTTTTACGGTTCTAATCAAGCTGGAAATTCAGCTATTGCTGGTTCAGTGTACTCACAGAAATTATTAAGCTCCTGTCAACAAATATTTCCTAACCTAAAATCAAACTCCCATTTGTTGAATTTACCACAGGTGTTTCCTGAAACTTGCTCTAACACGTTTCCTGAAACTTACTCTAACACCAACTGTACTGCTGGTCCAAAGATCCTATCATTTAATAACATAAAGAGAAGTGGAATGCCTTGAGGTATTTGTTGCTATGGAGTCAATCTGCAACAATGAATTTATTCAGTTTAGCACTGACATATTCCACTATACTAAATGTGTCATAACCTTTGGAACTTTTAGAACATATATGCCCATTAAAACTTGCATTAATCGTCAGATTCATCCATTGTCTCAAACAGGGAAGCTGCAAAACACTGTAGCCATGTTTAAGTAATTGTATATAATGCCTTACCTGTCCACATGACAGAGATTCTGCGAGCACCCCAACATTTTGCATTGTATTCTTCCCAGGCCCGGTAAGTGTCAACACAAAGGCATATAGCATGAGGGCCTGCCGGCCTCGATTTACACACAGTTGAGGAAGAACAAGCACCACAATGCATCTACAAAATAAAACAGTGATATGGTATTTTTCATTGTAAATAACTCCAAACATGATAGTGTTAAATCTGACAATTGTCTTTGATTTTAAACTTCACACACACACACACACACACACACACACACACACACACACACACACACACACATACACTGACTGAGAGACCAAAGTATTCTGTGACCATCTGCTTGACAGCATGTCGGTCTACCTTCAGAAAGCAATACAAAAGTGATTCTGCAAAGGAAGGATTTGAAAAGCCTTTCAAAAGTTGCTGAATGTACGTGACACCTGTTGCCTATGCACAATTCTGGTAAATTATGGACCAATGGTTAGTGGGTGCAAAGCTGTTGCCCAGTATCATCCCAAATGTGTTCCATCAGTTTCAGATCAAGCTAATATGTTGACCAAACCATCACTGTGCAATCACTATCATCCGCCTTGTAACATGACAGACTGAAAAGATATCTGAGGTGGCTTGTTTTGCTTCAAGTGCTTAGGTGCTCATCTGTGCACCAATCTGAGGTTTGATTGGTGCCTGGTAGTCATGGAGCAAAGGTGTGGCAGGGCACACATGCTGCTGCCAGATTTATCAGCAACTGGACATGACATCATGGAAGGATGTTAACAGTTCCTAAAAACACAGCCATCATGATACACACATTGAGATGGAGTGTAAATCACTAAGCATACATCAGGTCGCAATACATCAAATTAGAGGGATTAACTATTTTGATGTATAGGCTGGTAATGGAAATGAAATATTTAATAAGCTAATGGGTGGAAAAGGAATCAGAAATGACTTTTTGCAATAACATCCACGTCTATCCCTACCCACTCCCAATCCCAACGCTTGCCAAAAGGACCACATACCTGTGGGAGACCGAGGTACAAGATGTGCCCAATCCAGCCACTCAGCACTTCCTATTCCAGTCCTGTCACAACTTTATCCTACCCCACAGGGGCCAGGCCACCTGTGAAAGCAGCCATCTCATTTACCAGCTCTGCTACAATCGCTGCACAGCTTTTTATATTGGTATAATTACTGACAAGCTGTCCAACAGGATGAACAGAGACCGCCAAACTGCGGCCAAGAGTGAACTAGACCACCCTGTGGCACAACATGGAGCTAATGCTTGATTTAAATGGTCGCTTCCCCATCTGGATCCTCCCAAGCCATTTGGATCCTCCCCTCCACCACCAACTTTTCTGAACTGCACAGATCAGAGTTATCCTTACAACATATCCTCTGCTCCCGAAATTATCCTGGCCTCACTCTACAGTAATGTACTGTGCCCACACCCTGCACTCAACAGTTTCCACCTTCTCTGTGCTATCATCTCCTCTCCTTCCTCATCTCCCATGCTCTTTGTTTCCTGTCCTCTGTTAATGCACCTGTCCGTCTTTCCCTGCTCCTCTCCTTTTTCCCCACCTCCCTGCCCCACTAATCTGCCCTACAACCTCCTGGCACTGCACCTGTTGGCATTCCAGTCCCTGCACATGCTGCCAGACAGTGTTTGTCACCTATACACTACTATCCATTCTCCTTCCCCTGCCTTGCCTCTTGCAGGCTGCTGCTTGCTTCCCATATGATAGTTGCATTCCAGACTGGGCTCACAGTGTTCTCTCAAATTGCATGTTTGCATGAGGTGTGCTTGCTCGTGTATAAGAGTGGTGGGTGTTTCTCTTTTTCTGATGCAGGCTGTGGCCAAAAGCTTTATGTGAATGTCCTTTAATTGTGCCTGTCTGCAACTTAACACATCTTCTTTATTGTAAGCAGCAATCTATCTTTTCCTACATTGTTGACAATCCTACCTGGAGTTTCCATTGTTTGATTCTGCACAACAGCTTTCCTTCTATCCTACACTCCTGTGATGTTTTCCTTTGTTACTCTTCTCTGAAACACTATTCTTCTCAGTGTCCATTCTTACTGTTCTTTCCTGCATTTGTTCACTGCCTTCCAAACTGTATCTACTTCTGAGCCACGCTGTATTAACAATGATCTGTGCAGAGCACAGGCTTCGTGACTGCAGGGATTGTTGATGCAGCGTCTGATGACATTGATTCTTTCCTCCAGTAGCTATAATTATATTTACTCCTACTGATTCCACTTCCATCCGTCATACTGATGTTCTTTAGTATTTTATTTTCCACACCTGCCCATACCACATGAATTTATGACCCTTGACCTAACCCGTCCCCCCTCCCCCTATCTTGCCTTACGGCAACACACACACACACACACACACACACACACACACACACACACACACTTACTTCACTGTCACTTTCCTCCCACATTCATGAACATTTTTAACATATTTGTGCATATTCTTACTTGATTGCATGAGCTTTCACACATCTTCACGTACTTTTACATATTTGTTCATGTTTTTATGTATCTGTGCTTAGTTTTGCTTACCTGTGCATGTTTCTATGTGTCTTTAAGCATATTTCCTCTTAGCCAGCTCCTCTCACAATCATAATCTATTTTGCCTATTTCTGCATCATTACGATTTCCTTTACACCATCCCTACCACAATGGATCCCACATTTTTCTGCACCAGTTCAGAAAAGTGCCCCTTTCCCTGGCTAAAATCCAGTCCCACATCCTATTTCTGAAATACTAACCATAAAGATTCCTTTCTCTGGATCCTGCCCCTGCTTTCACAATGATCTTCACCTTTTCAGAGTCTGCCTATCCCTGGCCTTCACAAACCTGGTACTGAGAAACCACATCTCCAAGGCACAGGCATCCCAGAACCACCTCTGTTCCCTCCACGCAATACTACTATTGTGCAATCCCTGCTCCGTAAGTCACATCTCTCAAATTGAATCCCTTGCCCTCCAGCACCTGGAGGAACATTCAGACACCACCTCCATAAGTTATCCAACCTGCTAACATCCTATCACCACCTTAGTGCACCAATATCCAACCCCTATCCTATCCACAGCTTTCCTCCTCGTCCATCTCTCATAATACTTAAACACTGCCCAGCTGACCTTTTCAACTTGAGCATCCCCCCAAAACTCCGTACCAGCTCTCCACCATATCCAAAGCCAAAATATTCCCGTAAATCTGTTGTTAGTCTTTCCACCAAAATCCTCACCTCCATAGAAGTTTCAGTCATATCCAAAGACCTAATCTTTAAGCCCCCACCCAAATTCTAACATGGCGGACTTATCAAATACCTACTATCCTTCTCCTGATCCCTGCAATGGAAGCACTTCTTTGCTGCCAATCAAAGCTGACCTAATTCAAACACTGAGCCCCGCCTCCTCTAGTTCATACCACTGTCCAACTATGATCCTCCCCAAAACCCACCCAACAACCTGCTGATCACCTTCCAGGAATTCCTTATCTCCAGCTTAGCCTGGCTGTCCTTCCCTTCATCCCATCCTCAGAACACTAACCCTTCGGTAGAAGAAAGAATAGCCATACACAACCTCAAAGCAAATCCTGACCTAGTCATCCTACCTGCAGACAAAGGTTCCACCATTGTTGTTATGAATCACAATGCTAACCTGGCAGAAAGCTTTCGTCAATTATCTGACTCCAACTATGAACTCTGCCAGAGTGATCCCATCAAAGAATTCCAACACAACCTCCAGTCCCTGCTTAAAGGCTGGCCTTCCCAGAACCTCATCCCTGAATCCATTTCCCTCCTCACCCCCATGACACCCTGCACATCCACCTTCTACATATTCCCCAAAATCCACAAACCGAACAATCCTGGACGCCCCCATTGTGGCTAGTTATTGTGCCACCACTGAAATAATTTCAGCCCTCACTGATGAACACCTCCAATCAATTACCGTAATCTATCCTCCCATGTCAGACACCAACCGCTTCCTTCACTGACTCTCTATCATCCCCACCCGTTTACCTCCTAGACCCCTCTAATCATTACTATTTCATGACACCTCCTTACACACCAGCATCCCTCATGCCCACAGTCTTACCGCTACTGAACACTACCTTTCCCAACGTCCTTCAGACCACAAACCCACTACCTCATTCCTAATACACCTTACTAATTTTGTACTAGCCCACAACTACTTCTCCTTTGAAAGACAGGTATACAAACAAATCCACGGCACAGCCATGGGCACCCATATGGCACCCTCCTATGCCAGACTGCTTATAGGCCATCTAGAGGAGACCTTCCTCATATTCCAAAATGCCAAATACCTAGTATAGTTCTGGTTCATTGATGATATTCTCATGATCTGGACTCAGGATCAAGACACCCCATCTTCGTTCCTTCACAACCTCAACACCATCTCTCCCATCCACTTCACTTGGTCCTCCTCCCCAGTGTGCAACCTTCCTAGACATCGACCTCCTCCTCTCTGAAGGCTTCATCCACACCTCTGACCACATGAAACCACCAGACACCAACAATACCTGCATTTCGACAGCTTTCATTCCTTCCACGCCAAAAAATCCCTCTCATATAGCCCAGCAACCCGAGGATGACAAGAATTCCCATGCTCAGAATGATGAGGGTCTCACCAAGGCCTTCACAGACAGGCACTGTCCCCCAGACATAGCCTGCAAACGGATCTCCAGTCCCATTTTTATTAGCTGTCAGGTAGTTTGAATGTAGTGTTTTAAAAATGTTATCATAAAATAAGTTATTGTTGTTGTGGTCTTCAGTCCTGAGACTGGTTTTATGTAGCTCTCCATGCTATTCTATCCTGTGCAAGCTTTTTCATCTCCCAATACCTACTGCAACCTACATCCTTCTGAATCTGCTTAGTGTACTCATCTCTTGGTCTCCCTCTACGATTTTTACCATCCACACTGCCCTCCAATACTAAATTGATGCCTCAGAACATGTTCTACCAACCAATCCCTTCTTCTAGTCAAGTTGTGCAACAAACACCTCTTCTTACAAATTCTATTCAATACCTCCTCATTAGTTATGTGATCTACCCATCTAATCTTCAGCATTCTTCTGTGGCACCACATTTCGAAAGTTTCTATTCTCTTCTTGTCCAAACTATTTATCGTCCATGTTTCACTTCCATACATGGCTACACTCCATACAAATACTTTCAGAAACGACTTCCTGACACTTAAATCTATACTCGATGTTAACAAATTTTTCTTCTTCAGAAATGATTTCCTTGCCATTGCCAGTCTACATTTTATATCCTCTCTACTTCGACCATCATCAGTTATTTTACTCCCTAAATAGCAAAACTCCTTTATTACTTTAAGTGTCTCATTTCCTAATCTAATTCCTTCAGCATCACCCGATTTAATTTGACTACATTCCATTATCCTCGTATTGCTTTAGTTGATGTTCATCTTATATCCTCCTTTCAAGACACTGTCCATTCCGTTCAACAGCTCTTCCAAGTCCTCTGCTGTCTCTGACAGAATTACGATGTCATTGGCGAACCTCAAAGTTTTTTTTCTTCTCCATGGATTTTAATACCTACTCCAAACTTTTCTTTTGTTTCCTTTACTGCTTGCTCAATATACAGATTGAATAACATCGGAGAGAGGCTACAACCCTGTCTCACTCCCTTTCCAACCACTGCTTCCTTTTCATGCCCCTCAAACTCTTATAACTGTCATCTGGGTTCAGTACAAATTGTAAATAGTCTTTCGTTCCCTGTATTTTACCCCTGCCACCTTTAGAATTTGAAAAAGGGTATTCCAGTCAACATTGTCAAAAGCTTTCTGTAAGTCTACAAATGCTAGAAATGTAGATTTGCTTTTCCTTAATCTTTCTCCTAAGATAAGTCTTAGGGTCGGTATTGCCTCATGTGTTCCAATATTTCTACGGAATCCAAACTGATCTTCCCCAAGGTCGGCTTCTGCCAGTTTTTCCATTCATCTGTAAAGAATTCACATTAGTATTTTGCAGCCGTGACTTATTAAACTGATAGTTGGGTAATTTTCACATCTGTCAACACCTGCTGTCTTTGGAATTGGAATTATTATATTCTTCTTGAAGTCTGAGAGTATTTCACCTGTCTCATATATCTTGCTCAACAGATGGTAGAGTTTTGTTAGGACTGGCTCTCCCAAGGCTGTCAGTAGTTCTAATGGAATGTTGTCTACTCCCGGGGCCTTGTTTCAACACAGGTCATTCAATTCTCAGTCAAACTCTTCACGCAGTATCATATCTCTCATTTCATCTTCATCTACATCCTCTTCCATTTCCATAATATTGTCCTCAAGTACATCGCCCTTGTATAGACCCTCTATATACTCCTTCCACCTTTCTGCTTTCCCTTCTTTCCTTAGAACTGGGTTTCCATCTGAGCTCTTGATATTCATACAAGTGGTTCTCTTTTCTCCAAAGGTCTCTTTAATTTTCCTGTAGGCAGTATCTATCTTACCCCTAGTGAGATAAGACTCTACATCCTTACATTTGTCCTCTAGCCATCCCTGCTTAGCCATTTTGCACTTCCTGTCAATCTCATTTTTGAGATGTTTGTATTCCTTTTTGCCTGCTTCATTTACCGCATTTTTATATTTTCTTCTTTCATCAATTAAATTCAATATTTCTTCTGTTACCCAAGGATACTAAAAGGTATCAGATAGATTATATAATGGTAAGACAGAGATTTAGGAACCAGGTTTTAAATTGTAAGACATTTCCAGGGGCAGATGTGGACTCTGACAACAATCTATTGGTTATGACCTGTAGATTAAAACTGAAGAAACTGCAAAAATTTAAGGAGATGGGACCTGGATAAACTGAAAGAACCAGAGGTTGTACAGAGTTTCAGGGAGAGCATAATGGAACAATTGACGGGAATGGGGGAAAGAAATACAGCAGAAGAGGAATGGGTAGCTTTGAGGGATGAAGTAGTGAAGGCAGCAGAGGATGAAGTAGGTAAAAAGACGAAGGCTAGTAGAAATCCTTGGGTAACAGAAGAAATATTGAATTTAATTGATGAAAGGAGACAATATAAAAATGCAGTAAATGAAGCAGGCAAAAAGGAATACAAACGTCTCAAAAATGAGATCGACAGGAAGTGCAAAATGGCTAAGCAGGGTTGGCTAGAAGACAAATGTAAGGATGTAGAGGCTTATCTCACTAGGGATAAGATAGATACTGCCTACAGGAAAATTAAAGAGACCTTTGGAGATAAGAGAATCACTTGTATGAACATCAAGAGCTCAGATGGAAACCCAGTTCTAAGCAAAGAAGGGAAAGCAGAAAGGTGGAAGGAGTATATAGAGGGTCTATACAAGGGCGATGTACTTGAGGACAATATTATGGAAATGGAAGAGGATGTAGATGAAGATGAAATGGGAGATACGATACTGCGTGAAGAGTTTGACAGAGCACTGAAAGACCTGAGTCGAAACAAGGCCCCCGGAGTAGACAACATTCCATTGGAACTACTTATGGCCTTGGGAGAGCCAGTTCTGACAAAACTCTACCATCTGGTGAGCAAGATGTATGAAACAGGTGAAATACCCTCAGACTTCAAGAAGAATATAATAATTCCAATCCCAAAGAAAGCAGGTGTTGACAGATGTGAAAATTACTGAACAATCAGTTTAATAAGCCACAGCAGCAAAATACTAACACGAATTCTTTACAGACGAATGGAAAAACTGGTAGAAGCCGACCTCGGGGAAGATCAGTTTGGATTCCGTAGAAATACTGGAACACGTGAGGCAATACTGACTTTACGACTTATCTTAGAAGAAAGATTAAGGAAAGGCAAAGCTACGTTTCTAGCATTTGTAGACTTAGAGAAAGCTTTTGACAATGTTGACTGGAATACTCTCTTTCAAATTCTAAAGGTGGCAGGGGTAAAATACAGGGAGCGTAAGGCTATTTACAATTTGTACAGAAACCAGATGGCAGTTATATGAGTCGAGGGGTATGAAAGGGAAGCAGTGGTTGGGAAGGGATTGAGACAGGGTTATAGCCTATCCCCGATGTTATTCAATCTGTATATTGAGCAAGCAGTAAAGGAAACAAAAGAAAACTTCGGAGTAGCTATTAAAATCCATGGAGAAGAAATAAAAACTTTGAGGTTCGCCGATGACATTGTAATTCTGCCAGAGACAGCAAAGGACTTGGAAGAGCAGTTGAACGGAATGAATGGTGTCTTGAAGGAAGGATATAAGATGAACATCAACACAAAAGCAAAATGAAGATAATGGAATGTAGTCGAATTAAGTCAGGTGATGTTGAGGGTATTAGATTAGGAAATGAGACACTTAAAGTAGTAAAGGAGTTTTGCTATTTGGGGAGCAAAATAACTGATGATGGTCGAAGTAGAGAGGATATAAAATGTAGACTGGCAATGGCAAGGAAAGCATTTCTGAAGAAGAGAAATTTGTTAACATCAAGTATAGATTTAAGTGTCAGGAAGTCATTTCTGAAAGTATTTGTATGGAGTGTAGCCATGTATGGAAGTGAAACATGGACGGTAAATAGTTTGGACAAGAAGAGAATAGAAGCTTTCGAAATGTGGTGCTACAGAAGAATGCTGAAGATTAGATGGGTAGATCACCTAACTAATGAGGAAGTATTGAATAGGATTGGGGAGAAGAGAAGTTTGTGGCACAACTTGACGAGAAGAAGGGATCGGTTAGTAGGACATGTTCTGAGGCATCAAGGGATCACCAATTTAGTATTGGAGGGCTGCGTGGAGGGTAAAAATCGGAGGGGGAGACCAAGAGACGAATACACTAAACAGATTCAGAAGGATGTAGGTTGCAGTAGGTACTGGGAGATGAAGAAGCTTGCACAGGATAGAGTAGCATGGAGAGCTGCATCAAACCAGTCTCAGGACTGAAGACCACAACAAAAAAACATGCTGAGGGAATTAGATTAGGAAATGAGACACTTAAAGTAGTAAAGGAGTTTTGCTATTTGGGAAGCAAAATAACTGATGATGGCCAAAGTAGAGAGGAGATAAAATGTAGACTGGCAATGGCAAGGAAAGCGTTTCTAAAGAAGAGAAATTTGTTAACATCGAGTATAGATTTAAGTGTCAGGAAGTCGTTTCTGAAAGTATTCGTATGGAGTGTAGCCATGTATGGAAATGAAACATGGACGATAAATAGTTTGGACAAGAAGAGAATAGAAGCTTTCGAAATGTGGTGCTACAGAAGAATGCTGAAGATTAGATGGGTAGATCACATAACTAATGAGGAGGTATTGAATAGGATTGGGGAGAAGAGAAGTTTGTGGCACAACTTGACCAGAAGAAGGGATCGGTTGATAGGTCATGTCCTGTGGCATCAAGGGATCACAAATTTGGCATTGGAGGGCAGCGTGGAGGGTAAAAATTGTAGAGGGAGACAATGAGATGAATACACTATGCAGATTCAGAAGGATGTAGGTTGCAGTAGGTACTGGGAGATGAAGGAGCTTGCACAGGATAGATTAGCGTGAAGAGCTGGATCAAACCAGTCTCAGGACTGAAGACCACAACAACACAACCCAAGGATTTCTACTAGCCCTCGTCTTTTTACCTGCTTGATCCTCTGCTGCCTTCACAACTTCATCCCTCACAGCTACTCATTCTTCTTCTACTGTATTTCTTTCTCCCATTCCAATCAATTGATCCCTTATGCTCTCCCTGAAACTCTGTACAACCTCTGGTTTAGTCAGTTTATCCAGGTCCCATCTCCTTAAATTCCCACCTTTTTGCAGTTTCTTCAGTTTTAATCTACAGTTCATAACCAATAGATTGTGGTCAGAGTTCACATCTGCCCCTGGAAATGTCTTACAATTTAAAACCTGGTTTCTAAATCTCTGTCTTTCCATTATATAATCTATCTGAAACCTGTCAGTATCTCCAGGCTTCTTCCATGTACACAACCTTCTTTTATGATTCTTGAACCAAGTGTTAGCTATGATTAAGTTGTGCTCTGTGCAAAATTCTACCAGGTGGCTTCCTCTTTCATTTCTTACCCCCAATCCATATTCATCTACTACATTTCCTTCTCTCCCTTTTCCTACTGCCGAATTGCAGTCACCCATGACTATTCAATTTTTGTCTCCCTTCACTATCTGAATAATTTCTTTTATTTCATCATACAGTTCTTCAATTTCTTCGTCATCTGCAGAGCTAGTTGGCATATAAACTTGTACTACTGTAGTAGGTGTGGGCTTCATGTCTATCTTGGCCACAATAATGTGTTCACTATGCTGTTTGTAGTAGCTTACCCGCACTCCTATTTTTTTATTCATTATTAAACCTACTCCTGCATTACCCCTATTTGATTTTGTATTTATAATCCTGTATTCGCCTGACCAAAAGTCTTGTTCCTCCTGCCACCGAAATTCACTAATTCCCACTATATCTAACTTTAACTTATCCATTTCCCTTTTTAAATTTTATAACCTACCTGGCTGATTAAGGTATCTGACATTCCATGCTCGGATCTGTAGAACCCCAGTTTTGTTTCTTCTGGTGACGACATCCTCTTGAGAAGTCCCCGCTTGGAGATCTGAATGGAGGACTATTTTACCTCCAGACTATTTTACTCAAGAGGATGCCATCATCATTTAACCATAAGGTAAGCTGCATGCCCTCGGGAAAAATTACAGCTGTAGTTTCCCCTTGCTTTCAGCCATTCGCAGTACAAGCACAGCAAGGCCGTTTTCGTTAGTGTTACAAGGCCGGATCAGTCAATCATCCAGACTGTTGCCCCTGCAACTACTGAAAAGATTGCTGCCCCTCTTCAGGAGTCACACATGTGTCTGTCCTCTCAACAGATACCCCTCCATTGTGGTTGCACCTACGGTACGGCTATCTGTATCGCTGAGGCACGCAAGCCTCCCCACCAATGGCAAGGTCCATAATTCGTGGGGGGGGGGGGATAAAATAAGTATAACGCAACATTTATGTAATGTAAATATCAAGCTATGTATAAACCCTTTCAGACCCTCTGGCTACAATTGTGTACATTAACTTTCACTGTGTCTTAGCTGCAAGTATTTTTCCCAATGTAAACCCGAGGAACATTAGTGAATATTTAACTTTTCCATCATGCGGAAGTGCTGCCAACTGTCGGGCATCACTATGAAAATATCAGCTAGTGAATGTAGCAGTGCGCAGCAGCTCATGACCACCAGAATACACGGATGTGTCTGGTTCACTACATTCCACTGTTTTATTGAATATTGTTATTGTTACTTTTCATGGTTATTATTGAATGATCATTTTACTATTTATTACAATAGAGAATAATTTGTAATAAGTTATTTTAGTCCATAAAATGAAGCCAAGTGTAAAAAGTCTGTTTTGAAATTGGGTACATATTTTTGTGTAAATCTTGCATTTAAAAGCATTCAAAAATCACCTAAAAGCATTACCACATAAATAAAAATTTTCCTTCTTCCACAAAAAATTCATTTCTGAAATGGTTAATACTCCCATAACTGCTTGCTTGTTCATCAGGGACCCTACACACTTTGCTTTAAATTCAATGGAAAGAATAATTTTAATGGAAGTTGTGTTTTATGATGCTACCATAGAATAAATATAGTGTAACAACATATGTAACACAGACTTTGAGCTATGTATTACAATTCTTGTTATTGGTGTATTCTGTCTGTATCTTGTATACTTTGCCTGATAATACAGAATAAAATTAGTGTGTATATTGCTGTATTGACATAATGTCCTCTGGTAAATGGCTCCTACGGATATACATCCTGAGGTATAACATAAGGTTCACAAGATTTTACCAAGTACCTATTCTGGCTGTGTATTATAATACTGAAAGTAGGAATAATATCTATTGCCTTATTGATGTAGTGTGTTACAGCATATGGCCAGTAGAAACAGGGGTTTCAGAAATATATTTCTAGATTAAAAATACGTAAAGTGCCCTCCACCACACACCGTTGGGTGGCTTGCGGAGTACAAATATAGATGTAGATGTACCTATCCTGTTCATGAATCATAATGTAGTAGTTGTCGAAGGTTCCTATCTATTTAATTACTGGCTGTCAGGTCGTTTACATGAAATTACTGCAATGGTACTGCTCTGTCCCATGGCGTTTTCATATAACAAATTTTGATAAATGAACTAGAATTTCATACCTTAAATACCTGTGCACCTTATGTTTTAAGTATTTAAATGTGTCTAACAAGATCACCTATTTTCTATTGCATACTGTTATGTATGACATATAGCCTAATGGTTAGTAACAGATTTTAGGTAACAGGCGTATTTTATTTAACTTATAACCGAACATGCACTGGTGTAACTTTACATGCCAGATGTATCATACTGCACTGCCACCTAGTGATAGTAACTAATATTTAAGGTTGGGCCAGACAAATGTGTGATTCCTGAAGAGGGGCAGCAGCCTTTTCAGTAGTTGCAAGGGCAGCAGTCTGGATGATTGATTGATCTAGCCTTGTAAAATCAACCAAAATGGCCTTGTTGTGCCGATATTGCAAATAGCTGAAAGCAAGGGGAAACTACAGCTGTAATTTTTCCCAAGGGCATGCAGCTTACCTTATGGTTAAATGATGATGGCATCCTCTTGAGTAAAATAGTCTGGAGGTAAAATAGTCCTCCATTCAGATCTCCAAGCGGGGACTTCTCAAGAGGATGTCGTCACCAGAAGAAACAAAACTGGGGTTCTACAGATCCGAGCATGGAATGTCAGATACCTTAATCAGCCAGGTAGGTTATAAAATTTAAAAAGGGAAATGGATAGGTTAAAGTTAGATATAGTGGGAATTAGTGAAGTAGAGTGGCAGGAGGAACAGGACCTCTGGTCAGGTGAATACAGGGTTATAAATACAAAAACAAATAGGGGTAATGCAGGAGTAAGTTTAATAATTAGCAAAAAAATAGAAACGCAGATAAGGTATTATGAACAGTGTAGTGAACGCATTATTGTAGCCAAGATAGACGCAAACCCCATACCCACCACAGTAGTACAAGTTTATATGCCAACAAGCTCTGCAGATGAGGATGATATTGAGGAAACATGTGATGAGATAAAAAAAATTATTCAGATGGTTAAGGAAGCCAAAAATTTAATTGGTCATGGGGGACTGGAATTCGATAGTAGGAAAATAAAGGGAAGGAAAAGCAGTAGATGAATATGGACTGGGGGAAAGGAATGAAAGAGGAAGCTTCCTGGTAGAATTTTGTACAGAGGATAATTTAATCACAGCTAACACTTGGTTTAAGAATCATGAGAGACACTGGCAGGGACAGTTGTGAACTCTGACCATAATTTGTTCGTTATGAATTGTAGATCAAAACTGAAGACATTGGAAAAAGGTAGTAAACTAAGGAAATGGGACCTGGATAAGTTGAACAAACCAGAGATTGTTGACAGTTTCTGGGAGAGCATTAGGCAACAGTTGACTAGAACCTGGGGAAAGGAATGTAGTAGAACATGAATGGATAGCTTTAGCTTTAAGAGACAAAATAGTGAAAGCAGCAGCGGATAGGACAAGACCTAGTAGAAGTCCTTGGATAACACAAGATGTATTGAATTTAACTGATGGAGAAAATTTAAGATTGCTGCAAATGAAGCAGATGAAAGGGAATATAAATAGCTAAGCAGGAATGGCTAGAGGTCAAATATAAAGACGTAGAAGCACGTATAGTTAGGGGTAAGATAGATATTGCCTATAGGAAAATTAAAGAGATCTTTGGAGAAAAGAAAACCACGTGTATGAATAACAAGAGTGCAAAATAGCTAAGCAGGAATAGCTAGAGATCAAATATAAGGATGTAGAAGCATGTATCACTAGGGGTAAGATAAGTACGGCCTACAGAAAAATTAAAGAGGTCTTCAGAGAAAAGAAAACTATGTGTATGAATAACAAGAGCTGAGATGGAAAACCAGTCCAAAGCAAAAGACAGGAAAGCCAAAATGGGAAGGAGTATATAGAGGGTCTATACAAGGGAGATGTACTTGAGGGCAATATCATGGGAGTGGAAGAAGATGTAAAGGAAGATGAGGAGGAGGATATGATACTGCACGAAGAATTTGACAAGGCATTGAAAGACTTATGTCATAACAAGGACCCGGGAGTACACAACATTCCATTAGATCTACTGACAGCCTTGGGGGAACCAGCCACGACCCAAAACTCTTCCATCTGGTGAGCAAAATGTATGCAAAATACCCTCAGACTTCAAGAAGAATATAATAATCCCAACTCCAAAGAAAGCAGGTGCCGACTGGTTTGAAAATTACCAAACTAGCAGTTTAATAAATCACAGCTGCAAAATACTAACACAAATCCTTTACAGAAGAATGGAAAAAAGATAGAAGCTGACCTCAGGTAAGATCAGTTCAGATTCTGAAGAAATGTAGGAACACATGAGGCAATACTGACCCTTTGACTTCGCACAGAAGATAGGTTAAGGAACGGCAAAGCTACGTTTATAGAATTTGTAGACTTAGAGAAAGCTGTTGACAATGCTGACTGGAATACACTCTTTCAAATTCTAAAGGTGGCAGGAATAAAATACAGGGAATGAAAGGCTATTTACAATCTGTACAGAAATCAGATGACAGTTATAACAGTCAAGGGACACAAAAGGCAGCATAGATTGAGAAGGGAGTGAGACAGGGTTGTAGCCTATCCCCGATGTTATTCGGTCTGTATATTGAGCAAGCAGTAAAGGAAACAAAAGAAAAATTACAGTACAGGGAGAAGAAATAAAAACTTTGAGGTTTGCTGATGACGTTGTAATTCTGTCAGAGACAGCAAAAGACTTGGAAAAGCAGTTAAATGGAATACACAGTATCTTGAAAGGAGGATATAAGATGAACATCAACAAAAGCAAAATGAGGATAATGGAATGTAGTCGAACTGAATCAGGTGATGCAGAGAGAATTAGATTAAGAAATGAGACACTTAATGTAGTGAATGAGTTTTGCTATTTGGGAAGCAAAATATCTGATGGTAGTCAAAGTATGGAGGATATAAAATTTAGATTGGCAATGGTAAGAAAAGTGTTTCTGAAGAAGAGAAATTTGACAACATCGAGTATAGATTTAAGAGTCAAGAAATCCTTTCTGAAAGTTTTTATATCGAGTTTACCAATGTATGAAGTGAAACTTGGCCAATTAACAGTTTAGACAAGAAGAGAATGGAAGCTTTTGAAATTTGCTGCTATAGAATACTACTGAAGATAAGTTGGTTAAATCATGTAAATAAAGACGAGATACTGGATAGAACTGGGGAGAAGAGAAACTTGTGGTTCAACTTGACTAAAAGAGGAATCGGTTGGTAAGACGCATTCTGAGGCATCAAGGGATCACCCATGAAAAACTTGAGGGAAGCGTGGGGGTTAAAAAATTGTAGAGGGAGACAAAGAGATGAACATAGCAGATTCAGAGGGATGTAGGTTGCAGTAGTTACTCGGCGATGACGAGGCTTGCACAGGATAGTGTAGCACGGGGGGCTGCATCAAACCAGTCTTTGGACTGAAGACCACAACAAGAACAACAACAATAAGGTCTAACTGATCCATGGTAATTAGTTTGCCTGTTTCCATCAGTGGGACAACTTTAACTGGTTTCCATCCCAAGCATGGCAGTGTGTTATATTGCTTGAGGTTGTGAAAGTATAAGATCACATGTGATTCTGTGTTGTTTTTTTGCACAGTACTCTACACAATGTCTAATATGCTGCATGTTTTGTGGTTATGGGTAGGTAATGTACATATAGCACAATGGTGTAATGTTACTGATGACTTCAGGTCAGTTCCATAAATTCTTATTTATGTGGTTTATTTGTTAACCATCCATTCATCCAATCTTAGTATAGGATATAGCTTACTTTGTACTTTAGTACACAGTTTTAAATACATGTTACATAACAGTAACACTGATACAAGAACATAAATAATTTTAAGCACATAATACAGTATAGTAATGCAGTAAAATAATAGTACAATTTAATATATAGTACAACAGATGACAAAAGTAATTTTAGATACATAATACAAAAAAAGAAATAATTTAAATGTAACTCAACAGATATTCGTTTACAATGTAATAGCACCTGTCTTGCAAAAATGTTTTTAGAGGTACTTTGAATTTTTATTTTTTATACTGTTTTGTTGTGGTGGCGATGTTCATAATGTAAAGTATTTTTGCCAGTTTGCAGTGGTCCATATGTCTGTGAGTTCTGTTAGCATGCTCACTGTGAAGGTCTAATTTTTGACTGGTGTCATACGCACGGACTGCTTGATTTGTACAAACTAAGTTGTTTTTAGCCTCTGACATTTCCTTTATGTGAGTATTAGCTCAAGAATGTACAGACACGTCAGTGGTAGTACTTGAAGGGCTTTAAAAATGGGTTTGCAACTGCCCTAATGATTCTCTTCTGTGCTATGAAAAAGCTTTTCCTTATAGACAAGTTCCCCTCAAAAATTATACCGTATCGCAGCAGTGATTCCGTTTGGGCATAACACTCATTGTAGTAATCAACTAATCCAGGAGACCGGTCCAAGTAACACAAATATGGCTTTATCATGAATCACTGAACAATAACAGAAAAACAGACTCTCATGGATCCCCACTTGACAAGACACAGTACACTGAAGTAAACAGTGCATTGGAAGCACACAAGGGGCTCAGATACCGCTGCTCTGCACATACATATGTGAGTCGCCAGCAGACAGTGCGGCAGAGACCTCGCCATGTGCATGCCTCCCACAAGCAGCCTCCAGCAGGTGGCCCATGCTGATACAGTTGGTGGCCAATTCAGACAAGCATGCATGGTGACACTACACTTGACATACTCACACTCACATGCACTAGTTGCAGGATACAGCACACCTCTTCTTTGAGTGAAGTGGGTGCCCAGGCAATAGAGGAGAGACTGATGGCCCGACCAGAGACACAATGAATCCAAAACAGTGGCAGCCAGCGCCACCGGAGGAGGTTCGATGATGTGCCAGGTAAGCACTGGAGCACAGGGCCAGAAAGCAGGGGGTGTGGGCACACCCGATGGTTGTGGGCCCATGTGGCATGTGACAACAGCACCAGAGTGAAGGGTGCCATCACGATCTCTGCATCATCATCAGCAGGCAGATCCCAGGGAGGAGGAAATGGGGCTGGACCCACCAGTGATAATCGCTTATTCAATTATGGTAAGGTGGCTGGTGGAGCAAGCCTGACTGAAACAGCAGGCTGTGACAAAGGATATGAGATACCCTGGAGCTGCCATACAAACCCGGCCACAGCAGGTGCAGTGCAGGCCTCAGAAGGGGAAGGAGCATGCATGGCTGTTGACTGTGAAGCAACTCAGCCGAGCTCCCCATAGGCATGAAGCAATATGTGCTCATAAAACAGAGAAGGACATCGTGTGACAAAGAACCCACAACAAAGTTTTTCATTTGGGACTTGAACATAGACAGCAGTCATTCTGACGTGCCATTTGATTGAGGGTGGAGTGGCAGACCTGTAACATGATGAATGCTGTGATGGGAACAAAACAATTAAAAGGTGTGAGAAATGAACTGGGACCCATTATCATAAGCTATGGTACAAGGGAAACCCACAATAGGAAAAATCCTGAAAAGCATACAAATTGTAACCTCAACCAACGTTGACACACCCTGGAGAATGAAATGAAACTGGGGAAATGCATCACGACCAAAACCAATAGTAATTCAAGAAGGGACCCACAAAGTCTACATAAATGCATTCCAATGGCTGTCGTGGAGCGGCCAGGGTGACAGAGATGCCCTGGAGCTGCCTGTTGTTGGGCACACTGTTTACAAGCAATGAGAAAACGGACAATTTCACCATCAATCCCTGGCCAGAAAACATCTCCTAGTTAACAGTTCAGTGTGCAAACTCCGCAATGGCCCTGGTGGAGAAGGCATAGAACCTCATTCCATAATGCAGTGAAAATGACTTCTCTGGGAGAGAGGTCTTCTGTGGACAACAGTGAAACACCATCAAAAACAGAGAGGCAAAACTGTAAGGAAAAATAGTTGAACAGGGTGTCCGAAGCCCAAACCAGCAATTTATCAGGCCAGCCTGTTGAACAAACTGAACCCCTGGTGGAAAATCGGGTCAGCGACAATGGCAGCTCTAGGTGTGAGCTCGTAATTGGGAAAACCTCAACTGCGGTCTGTGTTTCAGTATCAAGATTGAAGCAAAGCAATTCTTCACAATCAAAGTCAGGATCAGGACCCAAAGGAAGGCATGACAAGGCTTCCACATTGGCTTTTTTAGACTTAGGTCAAAAATTGATTTTGGAATTGTAGTGAGACAAGAACAGCGCCCAGCATTGAAGGCAGTGTGCTACATTGTCAGGCACAGAAGTGTGATGGTTAAACAAGGAAACCAAGTGTTTATCATCAGTGATAAGGTGAAACTTACAGATATACAAAAAAACATGAAATTTAAGACTGTGGTAAGAGCTTTTTTTTTATCTTAGAATAATGCTGCTGGGCTGGAGCGAGAGATTTAGAGGCAAAAGCAACAGCCATCAGTCACCAAAACTATGTGCTGGTCTGGAAAGAACGTAGCTACACAAGGGCTGAGAGTAGTTTCGATTTCAACATTTGAAAAGCACATTCGCAGTCTGTGCACCAACAAAAAACGACATTCTTGCATAACAAGGCATGCAACGGCTGGACCAATGTGGCCACCACTGGCAGGAATTTATGGTAATAGGCTATTTTCCCTAGGAAGGCCTGATGCTTCTTCACGGACGAGGGGTGAGGCATAGATGTAACAGCGGATATGTGGTCTAACAGAGGACGAACCCCACCCTGCAAGACCTCAAATCCTAAATAAACAATATAAGGTTAAAAAACTGAAATTTTGCTAGGTTACACTGTAAGCCTGCAGGCTGTAAGACAGAAAACCAAGTGTACAGATTTTTCAAGTGATTGGGTGGAGGAACTGTGACAACAATATCATTCAGATAATTAATGCAACTCAGGATAGGCATAGTAAACTGCTCTAAAAATCATTGGAAAATAGCAGGGACTCTAGCCACACCAAAAGGATGGGGAAAATATTGATAGCAAGCAAAGGAGTACTCAAGACCAGAACTTGTCAAGAGCCTACGTCGACAAGAAGCTGCAGATATGCCTCAGAAAAATCAGTTTTAGGAAAGTACCAGCCAACCAATATCTTCACCAACAGTTTCTCCTGATATGGGAGAGGATACGTATCCATGGCCGACTGCATGTTGACACTCATACTGAAGTCACCAGTTTCCTCAACAGTTTACGAACTACAACCCGCTCGGTGCAATCACACTCACATGCAGAACATGTTTTTTAATGTTTCCCTTGTTGTTCAAGCAAGTATTTTATGCCGTAGCATATCATTCTTAGCTAATTGCTGATGTTACTGATGTGTGTGTGTCTCAATTCATGTTGTCCTGAATCCATATTCATAGAATTTTGTTGAATTTAAAGTTTCTAATTGTTTATTAAATAGATTTATGGTTGGGGTTAATGGATGTTTCTCTTGTGTGGTGTGAAAGTGCAATGCAACAGTTTTCTTTGTGTTAACAATAAGGTGGTTAGTTGTGAACCATTTATCATGCTTAGCTAATTGCTGATGTAACTGATGTGTGTGTCTCATTTCATGATGTCCCGAATCTATATTCATAGAAATTTTGCTGAATTTACAGTTTCTAATTGTTTATTAAATAGTCTTATGGTTGGGGTTAATGGATGTTTGTTTTGTGTGGTGTGAAAGTGCACTGCAAGTTTTCTTTGTGTTAACAATAAGATAGTTAGTTGTGAACCATTCTGCAATGTGTCTGGTGCAACTTTGTACTTCTTATTGTAACTCTGCTGCAGTTTTGCCTTTTATCAATATATCTGCATCATCCACAAATTTTATACATTTTTAAGAGTTGCTGGATATATGCAGGTCATTGATAAATATCAAGAACAACACTGGGCCCAAGACAGAACCTTAGGTCACATTATACTTAATTTCTTTTCTTTTAGATTTGTAGTTGTCCATAAAGTCTTCTTCCTGATGCATGATTTCTGCTATCTGCTCTCTGTTTTTCAGGTATGATACCAGCTATTCATGTGCCCAACCCATAATTCCTGCATATTCCAATTTTTGAAGCAGTTGGTTGTGGTCTATCACATCAAAAACTTTTGTGAGGTCCAGGAATGTTCCCAATACATGTTCTTTCTAGTCTACTGCAGTCAAGGCTTCATTAAGAAAATCAAAAATGGCAGTTTCTGTCGACCTGGGTTTTCTGAATCCATGATGGGTACTTGATGCAACATTATTTTTCTCTGTGAATGAAATAAATCTTTTGTACAATACTTTTTCCAGTATTTTTGAAAAGCGGGCAGCAGAGATACTGGTTTGTAGTTCTTTTCATCTGTCTTGTCAACCTTCTTGGAAAGAGGCTTTTACCTTAACCAATTTCAGTTTTTTTGGAAAAACACCACCACACAATAAAGAGTTCAAAGATGAGTTTGAGATGAATTTGGGGCTTAAGTCCATATTGTTGCACTATAATCCAGAACATTATCTGCAACTGAGAAAAAGTTTGATTTAATTCCTTTATAATATTCAGTATTCTCTCTTCATCATCATCATCATCTTCTTCTTCTTCTTCTTTTCCCCACTCATTTCTGTCTGCAGAAGCTGTTTTTTCTGTTTTTCTATGAAAATCCTTGCTGTTTCTGGGAAACATACATTAAATACATCTGCTACTCTATGTGGACCAGTAATTTTGTCTCCATTTTTAAGCAGATTAATGTCATAGTGTTTTTTATGTGTTTTGCCAGTTTCCCTCCTGACAATCGCCAACACTGCTTTCATTTAGCTTTCTACATGCAGTTTCCATTGCCATTCATTACCAATTTTTTTACCTTGTGACAACTTTATTTAAGATCTGTTTGTATCTTTTAAAACAAGTGTCAAATTCTGGAGTTGTTTTGGTGTGCTTGGCTACAGAACAGAGAAATCAATTTTCCTTCAGTGAAACTTTTATGCCTGGGGTGATTCAACCTACTTTTTGTATTTTTTTCATGGTTTTCCTTCTCCAGAGTGGGAAGCAATGCTCAAAATAACGCCTGAAGGTGCTTAAGAATATATCACATATTTCCTTCATGTTTCTACAGCTGTTTACTTCATCCCATGTCTCTTTAGCTGTAAGGTGAATAAATGTATTTACATTTTGTAAACTGAGGTACCTAGCAGTAATTACTAACCATTTGTTAGGATGTAGAGGGTGATCTATTTTTACTGATATTTTCTGTACAATGTGATCTCCACAACCTGTAGTGACACATTTTGTGTTATATTATTACAAGATGAAAAGCTGCTACTCACCACACAGCAGAGATGCTGAGTTGCAGATAGGCACAACAAAAAGACTGACAATTAAAGCTTTCAGCCATTGCCCTTCATCAATGATAGGAACATATATGCGCGTGCGCGCGCACGCACACACACACACACACACACACACACACACACACACAAACACACACACACACACACACACACACACACACACACACACAACTGCAGTCTCAGACAACTGAAACCACGCTGCAAGCAACAGCACCAGTGCATGCGACTGAATAGGGGTACGGAGGAGGCTGGGGTGGGGAGGGATAGTATGGTGGGGATGGTGGACAGTGAAGTGCTGCAGGTTAAATGTCAGATGGAGGTCAGGGGAGAGGTGGGACGTGGGGGGGGGGGGGGAGGGGGGGGATCCGGAAATGGAGAGAAATAAAAAGACTGGCTGTGGTGATGGATGATGGAATGATGGCTGTGTAGCCCTCGAATGGGAACTGAGAAGGGGCTGGATGGGTGAGGACAGTGCCTAACAAAGGTTGAGGCCAGGAGAGTTACAGGAATGCAGGATGTACTGCAGGGAAAGTTCCCACCTGCGCAATTCAGAAAAGTTAGTGTTGTTGGGAATGATCCATATGGCACAGGCCATGAAGCAGTCACTAAAATGAAGGATACCATGTTTAGCAGTGTGTTCAGCAACAGGGTGGTCCACTTGTTTCTTGGCCACAGTTTGTCAGTGGCCATTCATGGAGACAGACAGCTTGTTTGTTGTCATGCCTACATAGAATGCAGCACAGTGGTTGCAGCTTAGCTTGTAGACCACGTTAGGAAGCATGTAGAAGGTAGGAGTGCAGGGAGTGGTAGGGGTGAGTAGAGAGATGGACTCCAGGGAGAGATTTTGGGATGGGCCTAAGGATTTAGGTAGTGACCGGAGAGCCTGCTGAATTGCTGGAATGGTGTCACTGTGACAGGGTTTGTAGGTGGAAATATCTTACAGCTGGCAGAGTCCTTCCGCCAGGTAATCCTTGCAGTTCAAAACAACAGTGGTGGAGCCCTTGTCCACAGGTAGGATTATAAGGTCGGGATCAGTTTTTTGATGGTGGACTGCAGTTCTTTCTACGGATGTAACGTTAGTCTGCATATTGAGGGATTTGGGGAATAATGGTGAGGCAGGGTTTGAGGTTAAGAAATTCTGGAAAGTTAACAGGGGGTGGTTTGGGGGCAGTGGGTGTGGATCACAGTTGGATGAAGGAGTGAACTGAGTTAGGCAGTGTTCAATATTGGTCTTTGGTTGAGTCTGATTGGTAGGGTTGGTGGCGAAAAAGTGTTTCCACTGTAGGGACCAGGAGAAGGAGAGTAGTTCTTTAACAAGTCCTGCATGACTGAATTAGGGAGTGGGGCACAATCTGAGGCCTTTGGAAAGGACTGATATTTTTGTGGGACTAAGGCTTCTGGAATAAATGTTCATGACTGTGTTTTGGGTCTGTTTAGGTTCTGGATTCTGTGTGGTGGTGGGAGGGAGTTTTGGAGGGTGGGGTAAGTGTAGTAGGTCTACAAGACAGGGTTTGTCAGCTATGAGGGGATGTGGGAGAGGTTTGGAGGTTGTTGTAGAGGTGGTGGTCAGTGGTACTCCAAAGTAGGAATAGGAAGTGAGTAGGATGGAGAGCTTTTTGAGATGGCACTGTTTATGTTGCTCAAGTTGCTGCAGGGCAAGAGTTGTAATGTGTGTTAAGGGTTCCAGGAATTTGGGATTGCATAGCAGGAGAACTTTGCAGATGGAGAGAAGGTACTGCAAGGAGGTTTGGGCTAAGGATTGGCAGCATCTGAACAGGTGGAGGTCATTGTGGAAGGAGGGGTGGCAGCCAGAGATGGGTAATTTGATGGTAAGGCCATTAGGGGAGATTCCATCAGCCAAGCAACAATGCAGGAACAATATGTGGGACAGGGATCTGGCTAGGGATAAGGAAACTTTTCTGTATTGACACAGATGGCAGGAGTAAGGATCCATGGTGGTGGAGAAATGCGAAAAATTATGTAAATAATGTAGAATTACGTCTAAAAAATTTCGCAAAAATACACCAAAATACATATGAAAACTCACAAAAACGATGAAATGGATGCAAAAGGAGGAAACAAGATGAAATCTGAGGGAGATGACAATAGCAAAAGGTGAAAACTCACTAAAATTGGCAAGAAGTCACAAGGATCAAAATAAAGAATAACTAATAAAAAATATATATTACTGTGGGGAGCAGGTCTGAGGGTGGATAATTGTGGAGAAGCGGGATGGCAGATGTGACTGGATGGTGAAATTAGTGGGTGCAAAGTGGGATAGAACGGAGAAACTGCGCAGGGTGGGAGGGGTTCGTAGGATGAGATACAACATCATGTGGCACCGGAAAGGTGAGAGAGTTAACACACAAAAACACAGGAAATGACAAAGGGAGAATGATCAGTTTGAAAGTATAGGATTAATTATATCGGCGGGAGTAATAAGATGCTGTTCCAACAATTAGCTTGGTCTTGTAGCCATCTGTCGTGCACGTCCGAGACAGTTGATACAGTGTGGCTTGTAAGTAGAGCATGCAATGCAGTTTGTAAGGTGACAAGAGAAGCACAGGAAAAAAGAGAAAGAGGATACACATTGAGTATAATAATGCAAAAGAAAATAGTAAGAATGGAAAACAGCACTGGGCTTGGATTGAAGAAAAGCCGCCAGGCAAAAATCAAACAATGGAAAATCCAAGATGGAATGTAACAGTATTGAGAGAAGGAAAGTTGCTACACACCATATAGCAGAGATGCTGAGTCACAGATAGGCATGACAAAAAGACTCTCACAATTAAAGCTTTCAGCCATTGCCCTTCATCAATGATAGGAACATATACATGCACACACACACACACACACACACACACACACACACACACAAAACTCACACACACAACTGCAGTCTCAGACAACTGAAACCACACTGCAAGCAACAGCACCAGTGCATGAGACTGAATAGGGACATTAGATGGAGGGCACTCCTACCTCCTACATGCTTCCTTAAGTCCATTAACCCAATCGCCCAGGACACCCCATTGTGGCTGCTTACTGTGCTCCTACTGAGAAAATCTCTGCTCTCGCAGACCAACACCTTAAACACATTACCTGGAACCTACCTTCCTACATAAAAAATAACAACCATTTCCTCCACCAACTCTCCTCAGTTTCTGCCCCTTTACCACATGGTGCCCTGCTCATCACTATTGATGCCAAACTGGATCGAAGGTGAGGACACCCTATCCACATTCCTTCAGAACCTCAACAACTTCCGCCTCATTTGCTTCACCTGATCCTACTCAATCCGACAAGCCACCTTCCTAGATGTTGACCTCCACCTCAAAGATAGCTACATCAGTACCTCCATCCATATCAAACCTACTAACCATCAGCAATACCTCCACTTCAATGGCTGCCACCCATACCATACCAAGAAGTCCCTTCCACACAGCCTAGCCACCCGTGGTCATCACATCTGCAGTGACGAGCATTCCCTCTCGAAATATAACGAGGGTGTCACTGAAGCCTTCACTAACAGTAATTACACTCGCAACCTTGTACAGAAACAAATCTCTCATGCCTTATCTTTCCAGTCTCCCACCACCTCTCAAAGTCCCACTGTCCGGCCACAGAGGAGCATTCCCCTTGTAACTCAGTACCACCCAGGACTGGAGCAACTGAATTACATTCTCCATCAATGTTTCGATTACCTCTCACCATGCCCTGAAATGACAAATGTCCTACCCACTATCCTTCCCACCCCTTTAACAGTGGTATTCCGCCATCCACTGAACCTAAACAATATACTCGTCCATCATTACACAACCCCTGCTCCCAACCCCTTATGTCATCGCTCATAGTGCTGTAATAGACCTAGATGCAAGATCCGTCCCATACATCCTCCCACCACCACCTAGTCTAGTCCAGTCACTAACATCACCTATCCCATCAAAGGCAGGGCTACCAGTGAAATCAGTCATGTGGTCTACAAGCTAAGCTACTACCACTGTGGTGCATTCTATGTAGGCATGACAACAAACAAGCTGTCTGTCTGCTTGAATGGCCACCGACAAACTGTGCCCAAGAAACAGGTGGACCAGCCTGTTGCTGAACAAGCTGCCAAACATGGTATCCTTCATTTCAGTTACTGCTTCGCAGCCTGTGCCATGTGGATCCTTCCCACCGACACTAGCTTTTCCGAATTGTGCAGGAGGAAACTTTCCCTGCAATACATCCTACATTCCTGTAACCCTCCTAGCCTCAACCTTCATTAGTTACTGCCCTCACTCATCCAGCCCCTTCCCTATTCCCATTCCAGCACTAAACAGCTGTCATTCCATAGCCACACCAAGTCTTTTTATTTCTCTCCTTCTCCACTACTTCCCTCCTCCCTCCCGACCCCTCACCTGTCCACCACCTAATGTCTAACCTGCAGTACTTCACTGACCGTCACCCCCGACCATATACTATCCCTCCCCCTCCCCATCCCACCCTCCTCGTTACCCCCACCCAGTCACCACTCCCATCATGCACTGGTGCTGTTGCTTGCAGCCTTGTTTCAGTTGCCTGAGACTGCAGTCGTGTGTGTGTGTGTGTGTGTGTGTGTGTGTGTGTGTGTGTGTGTGTGTGTGTGTGTGTGTGTGTGTGCGAGCGTGTGGGGATGTACATGCGCACGCACCTTTGCGTGTCGATTGTTGACGAAGCCCAGTGACTGAAAGTATTAAATGTGAGAGTCTTTTCATTGTGCCTATCTGCGACTCAGCATCTCCGCTGTATAGTGAGTAGCAACAGCATAATAATAGTGTTACATTCCATCCTGGATTTTCCATTGTTTGATTTTGCGTTATATTTTATACCTGCACCAGTAAACACATGGTCTGTTATTGTGGCTGAAGTGTTTGTTACATATTTTGCTGTTTATATTGTAAGTTTCAGATTAAATTTTAAGAGGTGGTTTAGTAGGTCTGTTTGTTGTTTAGATTCCACATTAAAATCAATATTAAAGTTACCGCAAATAATCAGACATCTATTCTTTTTTGATAATTTACAAAAGAGATACTCTACATTTTTGTAGTAAAGTGTTCATGTCACTATCAGGGGGTCCTGTACAAATAAATTACGGTCATATTTTCATTTAAGCATTCAAGACCTGACATTTTCAGTTCTATTTCTGTAGGAATATCTTCTGAGAAATGAATGGGCACATGTTTGATATCACTTTTAATGTAGATACAGATGACACCTTTTCTACATGTTGTACACAAACGTGATTAATTTCTTAACAGCGTTGATTTTACTGTATGGGGCATATACTCCACTTCATTGCATTACATTTTTGATTTGTAAACCTTATTCAACCATTGTGTCTAACTGATGAGTATCCTAGGAGTGGTCATGGTGATGTTTTATTTAGACCCTCTAAGGCTCCAATAATAATTCTTAAAATAGTAATGATGAAAATAAACATTCTTAAGTGTATGCATTATGATAAAGATATTATTGGAACAATTTTTGTCATGTCATTAATGCTAAACACTTTTTATGTGAGGGGAACCAAACAGGCAAACAACAAACACTTTTATCAGAATGAAAAATATAGCAAAAAATTGTGTGTACTAATCAAGTAATCTTGTTATTTTGACTTCTTCTTTGTTTAAATATTTTTGAATGAAACAATGCCATTTATACAAAAGAATGTATTTTTTTTCCTCTTAGGCCAATCTGAAGAAGTCTTTTATAGGGTGAACATTAATAAAACCAACAAACTGCAGGGACAGATTCCTGATTAGAAATGGAGGAAAAAAAGTAATATGAATATGTGTCTGGAAATGTATTGTTGCCACGGCAGATGGCACTGACGAATGGAAGCTCTTCTAACAATGTGACATGTGTTCCTTGTGTGCTGCAGGCTGTGTGGTTGACGCAGCATACTGTAAGCAGCAGAATGGTCTGGTATTCATGTCGGGAACAAGCCGAGATGGTATATGTGTATTGCCAAACAGATGGAAATGGTAATGTGGCAGCACGGCCATACTAAAACAAGTACCCTCAAAGACACCAACCACATCACACAACATTTCAAGCTCTTTTTGGAAATTTGTGTGGTCATCAGCCCTTCCAGACAGATGACTGTGCAGAGAGGAGGCAGAAAGTGCATAAACCAGATTGGGAGGACTGGGTTCTACAGGATATTGAGACGAACCTTAGTACAAGCTCCAGGCTAGTGATCTGTCAATATGGTGTAAGCAAACTACAATTATGTGTATCCTACATGACAACTGCTACTATCCCTATCACTTACAATGAGTGCAAGGATTATCAGCAGCACATTTCCCTCTATGGAAAGGTTCTTCTGTTGAAGGTTCTTACAGCAGACCATCACAATTATGGGATTCCTGTCACCAGTCCTCTTTCCGATGAAGCAACTTTTACCAGAACTGGCATTTTCCATGCGCATAATTGTCACCTGTGGGCTAAAAACAATCCTAGGGGAATGGTTGAGGCATCTCATCAGCATTGGTTCAGCATCAATGTGTGGGCAGGGATTCTTGGCTACCACATACTTGGACCGGCTATTATTGCACAACATACCTGGAATTCCTGCAGAACACTCTGCCTAGGCTGCTTGAGAATGTGCCTTTGGCAATATGACAGGTCATGCGGTTTCTGCATGACAGAGCACCACCTCACTTCTGAATTACTTAAAACCCCCTGGATTTTTACCTCTGGGGGCATGTGAAAAGCAATGTGTATGCTGAATCATTTCTTGATGTGCAGACCATTCAACAGCGTGTTCACAACACCACCAATGCTATTTGGAGAGAAGTCAGAACATGCAAAAGAGTGCGGCAATCCTCGGTGTGATATGTGAAGGCGTACCTTGCATCCCATGGAGGCCACTTCAAACATGTGTTGTGACGTGGATGCGATGCAGCTCTATACTGTGTTCCAGGATGATTTGTTGTCATTGCACACACACCGTCCATTTCCAGACACATTTTCACAGAACTTTTTTCCTCCATTTCCAGGCAGGAAACCGTCCCTGCAGTTTGCTGGTTTTATTAATGTTCACCCTGTTTAAGGTGAACTGCATCATTGGATGGTAGATAAAATAAAAAACTCTGTTTTGCAACCAAGACTGTTTGTTCCTCCACATTTCACAATAATCATATTTTTTGTGTAAAGCACCCCAGTTATAGTCGCACTACAAGTAACAGTTGTGTCAATATAAATTCTGCTAACTGATCCAAAATTTTTATCTAGTAACTATGTACATAAATATTTTGCACGTGATTCAAAGCTTTAATGTAATGTTTAACTATTCAAACTGCAGCCACTGTATTAGTTGTTTTGTACTTGGTTATGACAACTCTTGAATCTCAAGACTTAAATGCAAAAGATATGTACTGTGCATATACACCGGTCTCCACCATTAATTCAAATAAGTACTTTTCATATAAAAGTGTGATTTGCACAAAAGGAACCCACTAATATCCAGAATGGACTTGTTTGAGAGAGAAGCCATAAAAAAACCAAAACATGACTCACATGATAATATAATAAATACATATGAAATGGTCACAGCTTTGGAAAAATAAAACCATTGGTTCATTTTCATGGGGAACTTGTGAATGAGAAAGGAGAAGAAAAGAAGGGATACATATGTGATGATTATGAGACGTTAGAAATTTTATTTATACTTAGTAAAAATTTCTGTGAAAAATAGGGGTCATATGAACATTTAAAACACAGTGAGATAATGAATATTTGAAGACATTTCACAGTGACAATTGATGCTGTAGTTGCAATTATGAAAATATTAATTACAAAGCAGTAGATACACATATTTTTTGAAAAATTAATGCGGTATTTTTTCTGTATCAGACTATTATATTTCAATAGTGCATTCAACTACCTAATCTTATTCAATACTTTAAAAAATTACTAATATCCTGTGTTAGTATTCATTTTTGTACTTCCACATGGTTTTATACAGGGTGTCTCAAAAGGTATGCTACAATTCAAACTAATTAAGACGATTTTCATACCACATTTGGCTTATGTGACAGACAAACTCACAAAGTTTTGTTTGTGTTCCAGGTTGTCATGAGTGACACATTATGACAATGTTTCAAGATTGGGCTCAATGTGTGGAATTGTTTATTCAGATCAAAATGGACATGCAGGTTCAAATGAACTTGCGAACACAATACAGAAGCACTCACTCTCGAGGACGTTGATACATTGGTGTTACAGGAATTTTCTGCAGGCAGGAAGCATTACTGTGAAGCATCATACTTGACAATCTGGAACAAGTTAAGCTAACACAGAAAGGATACAGTTGGCTTTGCAACATCCATGGCAGAAATCTGCTTGGAGGGTGTTGCAGCAGCTGCAAATCCCTAGAGAAACCATGCACAGGGTCCTTCAAAAACTTTTACAGATATACACATACCAATCACAAGTGTTGCTTACATTAAAACCACACAATATACCACAATGTACATTTCTGATAAAGCAACAATCCACATGTGTGGTATAGTAAACAAACACAATGTTCACACAACCAATCCCCATACTGTGATGGAAGAGGTACATGACAGTCCAAAAGGGAAGGATGGTGTTGTTTGATGGTTGATTGGATCATGGTACCATTTTTTCTCAGAAACAAACAGTTAATCCTAACATTTACCTTGATATGCTGGAGATATTTGCATTTCCAAAACTGACTGACCAAAAAGCAGTCTTTTCCACCAAGATGGTGCATTGCCACATTGAGCTCAGACTGTGTGACATGTTCTAGGCATACGTTTCAAGATCACTGGATTGGAGGGGTCGTCCAGCTCCCTAGCCTGCTAGCTCACCTGACATTATACTGATAGACTTCTTTCTGTGGGGTTATGTGGGGTCCAACTCCCTGACATCCTAGATCACCTGATATTGTTACTGTGGGGTTATGTGAAGGACAGAGTCTGTCAAATGCTTGTCAACCACATCAATGATTTAAAGAACCGAACTGCTGTAAATGCCACAGTTGATGTAGGTATGTTGCACCAACTGTGAACAGAGTTTCAATGCCGACTGGATTTTGGGAATGCCCCCAAAGGCGAACATGTGAAATTGATTGAATGGCTTAAAAATTGGCGAGATACCTTTTTGAGACACCCTGTATAAATTTAAATTAGATGATTTAAAAAATATTTCCTTCATGAAAATTATAAATTAAAATTGAATCAATTATGGTAAAGGGAATATGGATAGTAATACTGTTTCAATAGACAAACAGAGATCAGTAAGTAAAACAATTTCAATTTGAAACATATCTGGCCTTTTTTTGTGTAAAATGGGATGACTCAAAGATTGGAAATAATACTTCCCATAATTTCACAGACTCTCATGCATATGCTATGCATAACATTTGGGGAAGGGGATAAGATACCAAGTAGTAGGCCAAACTGAAAAATGAAGAGACAGATACTGTGTTCAATTCATACTCTTTGATACAGTTTCAGATCTGTAGTTAATGAAATAATTTAATGATAAATCACTCGATACATTTGGACCATTGTATAAACAAAACTGCCTTTAATTCAAGAGTAATCTTTTCAAGTCTGAATTTTTCAACATACATAAACATAATATTCCATAGTAAAATCCATCATCCTATATCCCTTATTTTGGAATAAGTAAACAACAACATGAAGAAATAAGTCTAACTGTTATGGTATATTGATAATATTTACTTTTGGACTGTCAAACTACAACTGAATGAAACACAATTTTCATGCCATGCGTGTTTTGCCTTTATTCTCTGCAAGGCATTTTCAGAGGCCTGGAATATGTACATATTTTTAATATTTAGTCACATATGGCATGAAAACTGTGTTTGAATCAGTTGTAGTTACATGGCTCAAAAGTAAAAATTATGAATATACCTTAATATTACACGCAACTGAGGAAGACAGGACTACAGAAATTGAAGAAGTCATAATTGTGTTAATTAACACTGGTTTCTCTGTTATACTTTCTATTAAGTACACACTGAAACGTTCAAAATCACACATAACAAAATTCTATTTAATAGATGAATGATACCTGCATCAAAATTAAAGCTATTTAAGTTCAACTACTGTACACCAGTTCTTTTGTAGCATACAAACATGCCAATTGTATCTTGATTGTTTTAATCATCATATGTCTTTCTCAGCTCTTTTGTCACACAACGCTATGATGAAAAATAAGTTTTTCTGTCCTGCGCTATCTTGTGAAGTATTATGTAAAGTGCTTATAGAAGACGTCACTATACAGAGAAATAATAAATGGAGTTTTTGGTGCTATTTGTTTTATGGGGATTAGGTGATGGTCCAAAGCATATTTCCCTGCATAATATCTCATCTTCCCATGCTAGAGATATCATCAGAGGCTGTAACAATTCAGAAAGCAGTTACAATCCCAAACATGTCCAGCAAGCTGAACTGCTACCCAGGCGAAAGTTGGTTTGTAACATCATCAAATCACTGCCTAAAATCACGGAGTCGCACAGATGTGCATTATGGAGCTTTATTTATACAATGGTTATCCACAAAGTACATTACGTTTTGGAATTAAAAATAAATAAAGTATTGGATTTTTTTTATTATATACAGCTGAAAGCCACACTTAAATACTACTTTCCTACATAGTTGCCATTTAAATTAAGGCACTTATCGTAGCGATGGACGAGCTTGAAAATTCCTTCGTTTTAAAATTCGGCCGCCTGCGCCTTCAACCACGTGGTTAATCAGTAACCAGGTAGAAATACGATTTTTGTGGATTTCCTGAAAAGAGGCACTACAATAAACTCTCAAAGGTATTGCCAAACTCTGCACAACCTCAGAAGAGCACTACAAAACAAGCGTAGGGGAAAGTTGGGCTCAAAGATCTTGCTGATTCATGACAATGCCCAGGCCCACACGGCAAATGCCACTCGTGAAGTTCTCGAATCTTTTAAGTGGGAGTTGTTTCCTCATCTGCCGTACAGTCCCGACCTGGCACCGAGCGACTTCCACTTATTCCCAGCAATGAAGAAGTGGTTGGCTATGCAGCGTTTTGATAACGAAGCACAGCTTCAAGAACAGGTAACCACGTGGTTGAAGGCACAGGCGGCCAAATTTTATGACGAAGGAATTTCCAAGCTCGTCCATCGCTATGATAAGTGCCTTAATTTAAATGGCAACTATGTAGAAAAGTAGTATTTAAGTGTGGCTTTCATCTGTATATAATAAAAAAAATTTCCAATACTTTATTTATTTTTAATTCCAAAACGTAATGTACTTTGTGGATAGCCCTCATAATAAAGCCTATAACTTGTCTAATTTCAATGCTTCTTTTTTTCTGTTAAAGTTGTTTTTGGGTTTTCTATGGCACCTCTGTATAACCTCGCATAGTAATGATTAGGCCTTGATAAAACAATGGTACCAGAGAAACAAATTTGGTGGTTCACTGTTCCTACTGCATGTTCTGCTACTGCCGATTTATCTGTGTTGCTCAAACACATATTGCTCTTGTGTTCCTTCAAACACATATTGCTCTTATATTTGCTTGTCTGCATTAGGCAGAGAAATACGTCTTGGACCATGGCTTAGTGCCCATACAACAAATATCACTAAAAAGATATCTGACATCTATGTAAACAATGTATACCTTTGCTTCACAGCATCTTTAGGAGCTGTCAGTACATGTAAAACATATGCAGTATATGCGAAACCAGACTGTTCATTGTAAATATATTAATGGGACACATTTAGCATGAATGACTGCATGGTAAATGGAAAAAAAAAGTCTTCAAAGCTATCAACACCTGTTCACTGTAAGTAGTAGTTCTAAACAGCCATTATGAAATTTGAGAATTCATTTACCTTCATTTCCTTTATGAATGTTTATCAGTTAATATATTTTTATGATAGGGCAAATGGCATGCAAAACAACAAATGTCTGATTATCAATTCATCCTGTAATGCAGCCATCTGATGACGAACAAACGTTTTAACCTTGTAATTAGATGGAAAAATGAAATGCGCAGAACAAATAGCCTGAAAATTAGTGCTTCCTAGCTATTTTTAAAACACATTTAGAAAGCCCAGTGATTTATCATTACATTAAATAATGACTGTAACTTAGGAAGAAACAAATGATTGTGTGAAATTTGGACCCTCTTTCATAATGTGTTTTGTATCTCAATGTAAACTCTTACCTGACATAGTAAGAAAATGCCAAACCAAGTGTAAGTACTGTTCCAATCATAGAGCACAAAATAGTTGCTTTCTTAGTTGAAAAATGCAGTTGGAAGACAAAAAACATGAACAAAATGTAAGTAAGTAGCATTCCTCCTGAAACAAAGAATCAGTTATTGTTACAAACATAAGTTTTTTGCTTTGATTCAAAGCAATTATAGTGAAATACTTTCCATATAGACAACTGTCCACAATAATGACAGAACTTCGTTACTAAACAGACAGTCAAAGCAGTCATTAAAAACTTGAGAAACATAAATTATTATGCATACCTTATCAACTGTAAATGAGTGATAAAGTCTGATGCAGTTTTAACCAAACAATATCAAAAAAATTTCTGATTTGTGTGGCTAAAACTGAACACCAAACACACTGTTAAATTTATTGAGTACCTTAATTAAGTTCTTTAATGCCTGCCACTGATTACTGCATTCCAAAATATTATTTGTATGAATTTGGAGAAACCACAAAAAGATTTTACATGATGCACATGTGTACATTTATATTCATTTCAAACACAAATTTCCAGTCATTAATCTGCTGTACAGGAACCTGCATTGCTTCAGTTTGATGAAATGTGTAACTTGTTGTCAAATTATTGCCGTAAATGCATGCATGTCACTGCAACATGTGTAGAGTCCCACTGTTGTCAGAAACAGCCCCGCCAGTCCTATAGAGCTTGGGCAGCTGAACACCATGGCCTCAGTCATAAATGTCAGTTTATTACTGATGCTTATCATCATGATTCCCTTGCTAACTCTATGGTCTGTGATGTCATTATTTGGTTGGCTCCCAATAAGAAGATGCGTCAGCACGCATTGCAGTGCCAGAATCCATCCTTTGCTGAAGTATTAAATATTGCTCAGTCTTTTGAAGTACCTCACGCTGCAGGTGATCAGGCAGTGGCTTGGTGTGACATCTTCATAGCGACTCCTGTTCCTGGCTGTTGAGCATCAGTCAGCTCTCGGTGGGAGGACAATGTGGTAGCCATACAAATGCAACCTCCATGCGGCACTGGACAGCACAATGCCAATAAGCACAGCAACGACAGCACTCCGCCCTCCCATCTTGCCCATACTGTTTTGTGCCACATGATTGGGTCACATATGCCAAGTGCTGGGCGACATGCGACACATGTAGGAAAAAAGGACAAATGGCATTTGTGTGTTGTTCCCAGCCCCTCCAGCAGACATGGACATGGACATTACTTGTGTGTCTCCAGTGTTTACGATTCATAATACATTGTTTATTGAAGTGCAATTGGTGGAAAAAAGTGTGGTTACTCGACATTTGGTCAGTTAAAATAGGCAGTATATTCCAATTTTGAAGTACTTAATGCTCCAATTTTGTGTAAGTATGTGGTTCATTCCTTGACTTTTTTGGTAGTAAATGATGCTGGTGCCAACGAATTGTTCAGTCTGGATGCTTTCAATGCTTTTGGTTTTTTCCATTTCAGATACAATGCAGCTTGTTTCAGACCACATCCCTTACTAGCAGTTAGATTGTCTGTGTTATGAGTACCCTTCTCATTTTTAGGATGGTTTAAGTTGTGCCACCAATTTTTGTTGCTTACATTACCCTGAAACCCATGGCATGGCTGCACTTTTTCCATACACACCCTCCTCCTATGGTTTGCGCTATCAATTGAAATAGGAATTCAATCTAACACTGACACCTACGCTTTGCCCCATCAGGATGAGTTATTGGCTAAACATGCCAGGGAGCAGTTTTTCTCCAAAACTGACTTATCTTAACACTATTTACAAGTTTCATTGGATGAGTATTCTAAACTGCTCCCAGGGATTAAAAGGCCTTTCAGATTGTACCAACATCAGCACCTCCCATTCGCTGGGACAAGTGGTCTGGCAATTTTTCAGTGTTTTTTGGAAAAACTGATGATATCCGTTCTGGGGCACACCAATGATATCATCATTATGACTGCATCTATGGAAGAGCATTCACATAATTTACACACCTTGTTCATGATCGCACATACTGCAGAGTTGAAGTGCAACTTGCCCATGTCACACTTTTTTTAGCCACCCATTGCGTATTTCGAGTTTGAGGTTTCTCAGGACTGTGCTAAGCCTTTATGTCACCATGTTGCTGCCACCATCAAAACTCTGCCTTGCCCTACCATTCTCAGAGAACTCAAAGCATTTTTAGGTAAAATTGCGTACTATCACAAATTCATCCCAAGTGAGGCCACATTGGCCCATTCCCTCCACGAGATGGTCCACAAGACAGTTCCTTTTCTTGTAGATGCTGGTCGGTGAGTGCGTGATCATACTTTCGAAATCTAAATTATGTTCTGCTCCTTGTTTGGCTACTTTCCATGCTGGCCACCACTTGGTTTTTGGCTACAGGCGCCTTTCAATACGAACATGGGGCTGTTCTTGCAAACTGATATGAGGATGATTCCAAACATCAAATAATTCATGCAATAAAAATGCTCAAGTCTGCTCAGCACTGCTACTCCCAAGTTGAAAAGAAAGTGCTTGCTGTCATCTATGCTCTAAAAAATTTTTATGTGTTCTTATATGGGCCTAAGTTCCACAATCCACAATCCCTTGGTTTCATTATTAACCCTTCCACTTCATTGCCCAACAAAGTAGCACGTCGTCTCCACTGTTGGGCATTCCTTCTGCCTCGCTATGAAAATGAAATACATTTTTAGCCTATCACTCAACATGCCAACACTGATGCTCTGTCCTGGCTTCCGATGGGGCCAGATCCTACTTTTGATCAGGATGAATGCCTTTGTTTCCACTTATATGTTGTGGTGCAACATACAGTAAATGGGTTTCCTATTATGGGCTCTCGTATCACAGCTGCTGTCACCCCAATAACCCTGTACGCAATACCTAACTAAGCACTGCGGCATCAGGCCGACTGTGCACTACACTCAAATCGTCCACCAACGGCACCTGTGTGGACTGGCCACCAGAGGCTGCCTGCAGTGTGTCACAGAACTTGTGTTCACGACATGGCAGCTGCTGTGCCATTTACCACAGTGCTCCTCTATATAAGGACAGTACAGCAGGCATTCGCTCACAGATGCATTGTTACAATTTACCTGTGTCAGCTTCTACATTTGTTGTTCATTTACATGTAAATGAATAAACTTTGGTTAATGGTAGCCACACTGTTATTTGTGTCTTGCATTATAACAATATTCATATTTAAATCAGTAGTTAAATACGTGCACTCTGGATAAAGAAATAAGCCACAAATTGAGAACCATGTTTTTTTAAGTTGTTTAATATAAATTTCAATAAATATGCATCTATGTATTCTAGCAGCACTCAAGTATACATAACAGTAAAAACCGATATCTGTACAGGTATTGTGTGTGTGTGTGTGTGTGTGTGTGTGTGTGCGCGTGTGTGTGTGTGTGCGTGTGTGTGTGTGTGTGCGTGTGTGTGTGTACTCTAGCTCAAAAAAGGATTCATCTGAAAGCTAGTGAAGTTTTCAGTTTTGTTTGTGTGTCTGTCAGTGACTCAACGCCTCTACTTATCGAGAATTGTGACCATTATTCCTAAGCTATTTGCAGTCTACCAGAACTTCCATTTACCACGTCTAAATATATATATATTCCTAGAAGTAGTTGACATTATAAAACATATGCTGGCTCTGTAGTAAGTGAATTATCAATTAGTCAGACCACATAACATATTTGTATGCAAAGTATGCACAAGAAAAAAAATGACACTGGTTTGACGACAAAAAACTGAAAAGTTTAAAGAAAGCTTCAAAAGTGATGACTGGCTTAACATTTAGAATGACATCAACACCAGCACTGCACTGAACATATTTCTTAATAGACTTGTTACAATATCTCAGAATAGTTTTTCTAACACTAGGAATTCATCAGATTATGGAGTAGCAGAATAAGAGTGACTTCAGAATAGATACGAATATCCACAAAATAGCCACAATAAGTAATGACTGGAGAGTTCTCCGAGTCTTATAAATAATGTTGTAAAATATTATCCGTTAATAACTGCAGCCATTATCTTCAGTTGCTAACTTCCATTAGTTTTATCATAAAGATAAGAAAACTTCCCTCTTTTGCACCTGAAATTTATTCATTAGTACCAGACACATTTCAGCCATTCATGTTAAGACTCTTCCGTTGTCAATGGCACAAACAAAATTATTTAATTATTTGTATTTTGATATGAGATTGGTAGCAGCTCTTCGACAGTTTGTTTAGATCTAGTTTCTCTATTTACAATTATCTGTCTTCTGCTATTGTTCTTTTAGTCATTGAGAATATTTTCATTTTTATTTATGGACTTCTGTATGAAATATTCTTCCTATAGAGTGAGCTTTCCCTTTCTTTTGCTGTTATAACATAAGATGGCTACGTCTGTTTTTATACCAGTGTGACGGTCATTAAACATCAACATCAACTTTGTCCCCTTAAAAGTAATCCCCTTCAGATATAAAACACTTGTGCCAACACGTTTTCCAATCTTGGAAGCATTTCTGGAACTCACTTTTTGTTATGGTGTTCAGTTCCTTCAGCAATTCTGTTGTTATCTCATCAATGGTGGCAAAATGACGTTCTTACATGGTTCCCTTTAGCCTCATCAATAGAAAGAAGTCACAGGGGGACACGTCCAGCAAATTCAGTGACTGAGGCAATGGTATGGTTTTGTTTTTTGGCAAAAAATCATGAACAAGCATTGAGGTGTGAGCAGGAGCATTATCATGACGCCACAATTCTGGTCATTTTCATTGGAATGCTTCACGCAAACAATGCATAACTTCCAGGTAGTATTCCTTATTGACAGTACAACCATAAGATAGCAACTCATGATGAACTATCCCACTGTAATTGAAGAAAACAGTAAGAAGAACTTTCACATTTGATCGAACCTGTTCAATTTTTTTCATTCTTGACTATTCACGCTTTTTCCACTGGGATGACTGGGCGTTGGTTTCAACATGATACCCATATTTTGTTACCTGTTATAACCTTTAGAAGCTCTGAAACATTATCAACTTCATTCAGCAATTCCTGAATGATGTCGTTTTTGGTTGAAATTCTACAATTTTGGAACAAACTTTTCTTTTATATGTTTCACACCCAAAACATCCAAAAAAATTGCTTGACATGAGCCAAAGGATATGCCGATATCATCAGAAACCTCTCTGATGGTGATTTTTCAGAACCATTTTCTTTACTTCTTCCACATTGTCATCAGTAATTGATGTGCTGAGGCGTCCAGGGTAGTTGTTGTCTTCAACATCTTCTTGACCATCTTTGAAATACTTATACCACTCATAAACTCTTGCTTTACTCTCAGCAGATTTGCCAAAAGTTCACAGTCTATATTTCCAATAAAGTGCTGCACTCTATTCCATGTTTCATGCAACATTCGATGCAAATTCTTTGATTCATTGTTTTCTAAGAAAAATTCGCCGAGCAGTCGAAAACACATATAACCTTTTCAACTATCAACAATAAACAAAATATGCAAAACAGCAGAAAATGCAAACACACCACACAATTTTTTTAAATCAGATGTACAAAGCCTGAAAATTACTTTTTGATCATGCTCTTGTATGATCTCCTAAATCACTGGATTGAATACAGCTAAACTTAGTATATACACTGCTTGCTCTCTGAGAATTAGCACTGTGGGGGTTAAAATGTCTTAGCTCACATAGGAGCAGAGATATGAGTGAAAACCCTGATGTCCAGGATGCCGTGCACGACAGGTGCCTTGGGCGGGTATTATCCGTATGTGTGACATACCTGCGGATTGGTGTGGCTGAGCAGAGAGAGAGAGAGAGAGAGAGAGAGAGATGGGGGAGAAATAGAAAGGTAGTGAGAGGGGGCAGGGTAAGATGGACAGAAAGGATGGAAATAGACAGGGAGGAGTTGGAGGGACAGAGAAAAAGTGCGGACAAGAAGATGGACAGATAGAGGTGGGTGTATGCAGTGGGCACAAAGAGATGGGGGAGGAGGAGATGGACAGACAGAGAGGGGGAGGAGGAGGAAGGCAGGTAAAGAGGGGCAAGAGGAGGTGAACAAACAGAGGGAAGAGGAGGAGATTGGCAGATAAGAGTGGAAAGGAGGAGATGGACAGAAAGAGGAACATGTAGGAGCTGGATAGAGAGAGAGCAAAAAAGAAGACAGAGAGAGGGAGGATGCAAAGGTGGACAAAGAGAGGGTGGAGAAGGAGATGGATAGAGAGAGGGGTGGAGGCAGAAGTGCATAGAGAGAGGAGGGTGGCAGAAATGGATAGAGAGAGGGGGGGGGGCAGAAGTGGATAGAGAGAGGGGGAGGTGGAAATGGACAGAGTGTGGGTGGAGGAGGAGATGGACAGAGAGAGAGAGAGGAGGGGGAAATGGACATACAAACAGGGGAGGAGGACATATGTGCAACATATGTGACATTTGCACGCATGGGCTAAGCCACAGGTAAAAGGACAGTTATAATCTAAAATCTGGATAATTACAGAGGAATTTCCCTCTTGGATTTGAACAGGAAGTATGAAACTACTAAGGAGTATAAAGAGCCTGGAGAGCTGCTTGGAACAGTTAATCACTTTAAAATTAGTAATGGATCCCTACAAAACAAGATAAAAACTAACTATAACCTTTGCAGACTTCAAAAAAGCTCACAACTGTATCCACAGGTCTTCCATGTTGGACACATTAAGGAACTTTGACTTCATCCCAAATCAATAAAAATGATAAAATTAACCCTCACAAACAATAGCTCCAAAGAAAAATTCAGAGGAGAACTATTTGAGCCATTTTTTATTAAAACATGGCTAAAACATGGTGATGGGCCATCACACTACTCTTCAACTGTGCTTTGGGATACTTGATGAGACAATGGTAAAAGGAAAATCCTAAGGAAATACAGACTGGAACCAAGAAAGATTAAATAAATTTAAATTGCTCAAGATGTGTAGATGACTTAGCATCACAAGCTAATAACATATACAAATCCTGAAATCAAACAATAAGCCTACAAAATATAGCACAGAAAATATGACTCCACATATCATTCAAAAAGATTAAGATACGGCAACAGACAAAAGAACAATTATACCATAAAAATAAAAATAGTGCAACAATTTAAAGACGTAGGAGAAATTGGAACAAACAACTTGAATAAAAAATCTGCCTGGCAAAAACAAACTAATAAAATGATACAATAAAAAAGTTTACAACAAAACACTACAAGAAAGTGATTTGACAGAGATAACATATGCAAGTGAAACATTTTTAATGTCACTGGGAAATAGAATTGACAAAATCCTAAAACTAGAGGGAAAAATAGCTAGAATACGTATGAGTAAAAAATATAAAAAAACGTCTACACAGGACAGTGCCAAATGCAGTGATGTACAGAGAACTGGAGCCTATCACAGGTACTATGTGTAAGAAGAGTATTTTGTTCTTTGGCCACACCATGATGACACCAGAAGACAAGTTAACAACAAGAATTATAGAAAACTCTGGAATCTGAAAAAACAAGTAGAATGGAGCAAGAAAATTTGAGGATATGTAAGAACTAGAAATAAGCTTGGATGGTCTGCAAAACAAAGCAGAAAGTCTCAAGAAACTGAAAAACAAGAAAATAAGATGTAAACCAAAAATTGACAAATGACGCACAGTGAAAAGGGTTTTTACATATGAGGAAAGATGGAATACATCAGAAAAAATGGAAAGATACTGGGTAATTCAGAAGCTATTTATCAAAGAAGATGATAGCAAAAAGACAGATTAATGTGATACATTGAGGCCATAACATTATTGCTGTTGTTGTGGTCTTCAGTCCTGAGACTGGTTTGATGGAGCTCTCCATGCTACTCTATCTTGTGCAAGCTTATTCATCTCCCAGTACCTACTGCAACCTACATCCCTCTGAATCTGCTTAGTGTATTCATCTTTTGGTCTCCCTCTACGATTTTTACCCTCCAAGACACCCTCCAATACTAAATTGGTGACCCTTTGATGCCTCAGAATATGTCCTACCAACTGATCCCTTCTTCTAGTCAGTCTAGTCTAGTCTCCCAGTACCTACTGCAACCTACATCCCTCTGAATCTGCTTAGTGTACTCATCTCTTGGTCTCCATCTACGATTTTTAACCTCCATGCTGCCCTCCAATACTAAATTGGTGACCACTCGATGCCTCAGAATATGTCCTACCAACCGATCCCTTCTTCTAGTCAAGTTGTGCCACAAACTCCTCGTCTCCCCAATTCTATTCAGTACCTTCTCATTAGTTATGTGATCTACCAATCTAATCTTCAGCATTCTTCTGTAGCACCATATTTTGAAAGCTTCTATTCTCTTCTTGTCCAAACTATTTATCATCCATGTTTCACTTCCATACATGGCTACACTCCGTACAAATACTTTCAGAAATGACTTCCTGACACTTAAATCAATACTCGATGTTAACAAATTTCTCTTCTTCAGAAACACTTTCCTTGCCATTGCCAGTCTACATTTTATATTCTCTCTGCTTCGACCATCATGTTATTTTGCTCCCCAAATAGCAAAACTCCTTTACTACTTTAAGAGTCTCATTTCCTAATCTAATTCCCTCAGCATCACCTGACTTAATTCGACTACATTCCATTATCCTCGTTTTGCTTTTGTTCATGTTAATCTTATATCCTCCTTTCAAGGCACTGTCCATTTTTTTCAACTGCTCTTGCAAGTCCTTTGCTGTGTCTGACAGAATTACAATGTCATCGGCGAACCTCAAAGTTTTTATTTCTTCTCCATGGATTTTAATACCTACTCCAAATTTTTCTTTTGTTTCCTTCACTGCTTGCTCAATATACAGATTGAATAACATCGGGAAGAGGCTACAACCCTGTCTCACTCCCTTCCCAACCACTGCTTCCCTTTTATGTCCCTCGACTCTTATAACTGCCATCTGGTTTCTGTACAAACTGTAAATAGCCTTTCGCTCCCTGTATTTTACCCCTGCCACCTTCAGAATTTGAAAGAGAGTATTCCATTCAATATTGTCAAAACCATTCTCTAAGTCTACAAATGCTAGAAACGTAGGTTCGCCTTTCCTTAATCTAGCTTCTAAGATAAGTCGTAGGGTCAGTATTGCCTCACGTGTTCCAATACTTCTACAGAATCTAAACTAATCTTCCCCGAGGTCAGCTTCTACTAGTTTCTCCATTCGTCTGTAAAGAATTCGCATTACTATTTTGCAGCCATGACTTATTAAACTGACAATTCGGTAATTTTCACATATGTCAACACCTGCTTTCTTTGGGATTGGAATTATTATATTCTTCTTGAAGTGTGAGGGTATTTCACCTGACTCATACATCTTGCTCACCAGATGGTAGAGTTTTGTCAGGACTGGCTCTCCCAAGGCTGTCAGTAGTTCTAATGGAATGTTGTCTACTCTTGGGGCCTTGTTTTGACTTAGATCTTTCAGTGCTCTGTCAAACTCTTCACGCAATATCATATCTCCCATTTCATCTTCATCTACATCCTCTTCCATTTCTATAAAATTGTCTTCAAGTACATCGCTCTTGTATAGACCCTCTATATACTCCTTCCACCTTTCTGCTTTCCCTTCTTTGCTTAGAACTGGGTTTACATCTGAGCTCTTGATATTCGTACAAGTGGTTCTCTTTTCTCCAAAGGTCTCTTTCATTTTCCTGTAGGCAATATCTATCTTACCCCTAGTGAGATAAGCTTCTACATCCTTACATTTGTCCTCTAGCCATTCCTGCTTAGCCATTTTGCACTTCCTGTCAATCTCATTTCTGAGATGTTTGTAACCTTTTTGCCTGCTTCATTTAGCGCATTTTTATATTTTCTCCTTTCATCAATTAAATTCAATATTTCTTCTGTTACCCAAGGATTTCTACTAGCCCTCGTCTTTTTTTCCTACTTGATCCTCTGCTGCCTTCTGAGATGTTTATATTTTCCCACCTCCGCATTGCAAATGTTTTGACTTTTGAGTGAAATGCCCAGTCGATGTGCTGTTGTTTTCACATCAATTCTACCAACAGTCAACAGTGAGAGTTGTTTAGTTCTCGGGGTGTTGTAAGATTCCTGGATTCGTCTCGTCGCTGTGCAGCCTATGAAAAGGATTGCGGAAGACTCCCAAATAAATTCCAAAATACAGTGCAGTTTTAACACCAATATATTTCCAGGAGTCTGGTGTCCGAGCCTGGTGAACTGTACCGGTTACATCACATGTACCCAAAATTGACATCAAACGACACAGAGTTCACAACAATCAACAAACGAGTGAGCCTACAATACGTTTGCTCGCAACCCTAGCCAAAAAACGAGTGCCCCAAGGCGCCTGCATGACCTCTATTTATACTTTTGTTAACAATTACCTACAATCAAAATTACAATTTTATATAAAATCACAATTAAAAGTTAAACCAAATATGAGATACACATTGCTAAAAATTTACAATCTCAGTGCTGAACAAGGTGAACCTATTTTCAACTTAGTTATGAGTTAATATAACATTTTCTGACTCATTGTGTTACAGGTAACAATTACATTTCTAAATTTGTTTATAACAAATCAACTAGTGCCTGAATTTTAGTGCTAACATACATCGGAGATTCAATTAACATGTTTTATTTATATGTTCTATTTAATTTGCTGTAGTAATTTTATAATGGTAGGTTTACTGGTACATCCTGACCATGTGGTACATTTCTTTCGATTAGTTACAGTATTAATTTCACATTTATATTGTGTTTTTCATAAGAACAATGTTAATCAGCAAAGCATCATTTTCGAATTATATGTATACTAAAATAGTGGTTATTTTTGCATGTAATTTGGAAACAGGTCACTTTACAATTGGGCAATTAGGACTGGTGTTTATCTTTAATGCTCTCCGAGGGGCTCTGATAGGTAGCAATGAGATACAGTAATATTTAACTTCACAACTTCATCCCTCACAGCTACTCATTCTTCTTCTACTGTATTTCTTTCCCCCATTCCAATCAATTGTTCCCTTATGCTCCCCCTGAAACTCTGTACAACCTCTGGTTTAGTCAGTTTACCCAGGTCCCATCTCCTTAAATTGCCACCATTTTGCAGTTTCTTCATGTTTAATCTATAGTTCATAACCAATAGATTGTGGTCAGAGTCCACATCTGCCCCTGGAAATGACTTACAATTTAAAACCTAGTTCACAAATCTCTGCCTTACCATTATATAATCTATCTGAAACCTGTCAGTATCTCCAGGCTTCTTCCATGTATACAACCTTCGTTTTTGATTCTTGAACCAAGTGTTAGCTATGATTAAGATGTGCTCTGTGCAAAATTCTACCAAATGGCTTCCTCTTACATTTCTTACCCCCAATCCATATTCACCTACTACGTTTCCTTCCCTACCTTTTCCTACTGCCAAATTCCACTCACCCATGACTATTAAATTTTCGTCTCCCTTCACTATCTGAATAATTTCTTTTATTTCATCATACAGTTCTTCAATTTCTTCATCATCTGCAGAGCTAGTTGGCATATAAACTTGTACTACTGTAGTAGGCGTGGGCCTTGTGTCTATCTTGGCCACAATAATGTGTTCACTATGCTGTTTGTAGTAGCTTACCCGCACTCCTACTTTTTTATTCATTATTAAACCTACTCCTGCATTACCCCTATTTGATTTTGTATTTATAATCCTGTATCCGCCTGACCAGAAGTCTTGTTCCTCCTGCCACCGAACATCACTAATTCCCACTATATCTCAATTTAACATATCCATTTCCCTTTTTAAATTTTCTAACCTACCTGCCCGATTAAGGGATCTGACATTCCTCGCTCCGATCCGTTGAACGCCAGTTTCTTTTCTCCTGATAACGACATCCTCTTCAGTAGTCCCCACCCGGAGAACCAAATGGGGGACTATTTTACCTCTGGAATATTTTACCCAAGAGGATGCCATTATCATTTAACCATACAGTAAAGCTGCATGCCCTCAGGAAAAATTACGGCTGTAGTTTACTCTTGCTTCAGCCATTCGCAGTACCAGCACAGCAAGGCCGTTTTGGTTAGTGTTACAAGGTCGGATCAGTCAATCATCAAGACCGTTGCCCCTGCAACTACTGAAAAGGTTGCTGCCCCTCTTCAGGAACCATATGGTTGTCTGGCCTCTCAACAGATACTTCTCCGTTGTAGTTGCACCTACGGTATGGCTATCTGTATCACTGAGGCACGCAAGCCTCCCCACCAACGGCAAGGTCCATGATTCATTGGGGGGGGGGGGGGAGGGGGGCGCAAAACATTACATAATAATAATAATAATAATAATTTAGATGTGTGCGTATATTGCTTATAACTGACAGTTTACACAATAAACAAAAATTGGATAAAATTGACAGTTTAGACAATAAAATAACACCCATATTCGCTATCCTTTTAAAAAATGAAAGAAAGAGAGAGGGAGAAAGAGAAAAACAGTCCACAGAGGACAGATCTACTTTAGAGGAAGAAGTGGGAACACCTGAAAAACTGAAGTTCAAACTGATAATATTAACTATAGGTACACAGTTCATGCAATCCATGATGAGTTTATTGGCAACAGTCCATTTGAGTTTGAGAGTAATAATAATGGAAGCTATAACAACAATACAAAAAGGATCAATTGGTACTCAGCACACAGAAGAGCAGAGACTAAGTAATAGACAGGCCCTTTCAAAAAGACTACTAGATATTAGCTATCGTACAAAGTCCTTGTTCAGCTGTAGAAAAATGCAACACCCACACAGCACACACACACACACACACACACACACACAGAATTCATGCATCATGAACACCTCACACACACATGGCCTCAACACTTGGAGTTGATTCTGGCTGTCTCTGCGAGCCGCACATGTTTGTAATAGACAGGACCTTTCAAAAAGACTACTACATATTAGCTATCGTACAAAGTCCTTGATCAGCTGTAGAAAAATGCAACACCCACACAGCACACACACACACACACACACACACACACACACACACACACACACACACACAATTCATGCATCATGAACACCTCACACACACATGGCCTCAACACTTGGAGTTGATTCTGGCTGTGTCTGCGAGCCGCACATGTTTGTATACATGTGCGTTTTTCTAGTTATGAAGAAGGAACTCATCCGACAGCTAAGTATACTTTTAAATATAATTTTAAATGCATCTATCTGTCACTCATGCCTCCTCCACAGAGCAAGCAGCAATCTAACCTAACTCATATTGAACAATGGAAAATCTGTATGTAGTAACAACAATATGAGAAGGCTATATCACTACCCACTACAGAAAGGAGGTGCCAAATGGCAGACAGCCACACTAACGTGCTAGGTAATTAGCTATCAGACTCACCACAGAGAGGAGGCACCAAGTGGAAGACAGCCATGTTAAAAAAAAAAAGTTCTAGATATTTAGCTATTAGACTAAGTCCTTCTCACCATGCAGTGGAGATGCTGAGTCACAGAAAGGCACGACAAAAAGTCTGTCGGAAAGTTAGGTTTTGGCCAACAAGGCAGTCTGGCTCCAGTTGACAGAGTCTGCGGTCATGTGTGTGTGTGTGTGTGTGTGTGTGTGTGTGTGTGTGTGTTTTGTCTATTTTTGACAAAGACCTTGTTGGGCATAACCCAAATTTCCAATAGTCTTTTTGTTGTGACTATCTGCGACTAAGCATCTCCACTCAGTGGTAAGTAACAACTATCCTTTTCTTGGTGCTCCCTGCATGTGCAGGGATGTGGTGAGGACAGAATAGCGGCCTGCTAGGTGCAGAATCAGGAGGCTTTTTACAGCTGGGATGGGGACAGGAAAGGAGATAGGGAGTTGGAGGACGGAGACTAGTAAGAGTTGAGGCCAGGGAGATTAATGAATGAAGGATCTGTTGCAGGAAGAATTCCTATCCAATTAATTGAGAAAATCTGATGCGGGTGGGAAAAATCCATATGACACAAGCTCTGAGGCAGTTGTTACAGTGAAGCACATTGCACAGTGTTTGCAACTAAGTTTGTAGCTCACATGACTACTCTCACAGATAGCCTTGTCTTTGACAGGGTAGGAGATGCCTTCAACAGGACTGGAATAAGCGGCAGTGGGAAGATGTAAAGGACAGGTCTTCAATCCAGGTCTATTACAGAGATATGAGCAGCAGGACAAAGGGGTGAAGAGCAGGCATGGAATATTGATGGACAAGGATATTGCATAGGTTGGGTGAGTGGGTGGGTGAACACCACTGTTTCAGGGGTGGGGGTGATAGTGGAAAGGATATTTTTCACAAGGCACGATGAGAGCTAGTTGAAACCATGGTGGCGAACGTGTATCAGTTGCTTTAATACTGAAATGTGAGGAGCATGCTCCTCTGTGGCAGGACGCTGGGTATATGGTGTATGGTAGGTGACTGGTGAAAAAAGGCGAGATCTGCTTTGGTACAAGGTTGAGAGGATAATTTCTGCCTTTGAAGGCCTCAGTGAGAATCTTGGCATATTTGAGAAGGACTGCTCATCACTACAGGATTGATGACTACAGGTGGCTAAGCTATAGGAATAGGATCTCTTGGTGTGGAAAGGGTGGCAGTTGTCGAAGTGAAAGTATTGTTGGCATGAATCTGAACCACGTGAGGGGTTTGGAATCCTGGGTTGGTAGAAAGGGTTCCTCTACATTGCCCATGAAGAGTTGACACAGGACGCTGCCATGCAAATTCCCATTACTATGCCAGGGATTTATTTCTAGATGATACCTTCAAAGAAGAAGTAATTGTGGGTGATAGTACACTTGGTTATGCAGGCAATAGGAAATAATGTTCAATGGTGGCAGTGCCATAGGCACTGTGAATATTAGTGTAGATGGAGGTGACATCAATAATGACGAACAGGGTGCCAGATGATAAAGGACAGCAACCGCGGAGAGTTGGTAGAGGCAGTAATTAGTGTCTTTTATACATGGGGATAGGCTACATGTATTACGATGAAGGTGTTAGTCCATGAGTGCAGAGATTCTCTCTGTGGGGTCACTAACCAGCCACAATAGAGTGTTCTGAGTCATTGGGTCTATGTATTTTAGGAATCATGAAGATTAGGAACAGCAGTGGGCACACCAGATGTTACTTCTGTTTTACTCAATGACTTTCCATCAATTACTGTGAACTGTTGCATCATGATAGGTACACAAGCAAAAAGTACAGAAATTCGATAGCTTTCAGAATGCATTTACTTTTTAAAGCTTGTAGGAAAAACATGCACACAAACACACACACACACAGTCACTCACATGCACACGCCTGTCTCCCTACATTGTGCTCAATCGACTGCCAGTATTTTCCTGTCCAACAGTGAGTGTACTGGGGTGCGGTGGGGGTGTGGGGTTGGGTGGGGTGGGATGGGGTGTGGTGGGGTGAGGAATGGAGAGAAGTCAGAGGGAGGGAAGGTGTTGGAGAAAACATCTAGCAGCTCGTGGGAGAGTGGGGAACCATCTAGGGATGCAGGTAGAGGGGGCAGGTGGCAGATGGCTGGGCACACAATTTCATAGACTAGGCCACGAGATAACAACACACAACTAGTTGATTTGGGGACACAAACAGGGTGAGGATACTGGGGCAAGGGATGGTGCACATGCACACGCGCGCGCGCGCACACACACACACACACACACACACACACACACACACACACACACACACACACTATTGGGTGAAAGGCGGGAGGGGACAGTGAATTGCCTTAGGTTTAGGTCAGGAAGGTTATGGGGGCGAAGGATGTGCTCTAAGGATGGCTCCTATCTGTGAAACACAGAAAAGCAGGTGGTGGTGGGGAGGATCCAGATGGCATGGGTTGTGAAGCAGCCACTGAAATCTCGCACGTTGTGCTCAGCTGCATGTAGTGCCACTGGGTGGTCCACCATATTTTTAGCGACAGTTTGGTGGTGGACATTCATTCTAGTTGACAGCTGGTTGGTTGTCATATGAATGTGAAACACTGTGCAGTAGTTGCAGCAGAGCTGTTATATAACATGGCTGATTTTACAGGCGGCCCAGCTTCTGATGAGGGAGGATAAGTGATAAGCCTGTGACGGGACTGGAGTAGGTGGTGCTGGGTGGATGGATTGGCCATGTCTTGCATCTGGTTCTTCCACAGAGATATGATCCCTGTGGCAGTGGATTGGGAGAGGGTGTGGCATTGGTATGGACTAAGATTTTGTAGAGACTGTCTGGCAGTGTCCAATGATTAAGAGTGGCAGTGTGGTACTGGTGTGCAAGACTCACACTCCACCTTCGCTGTCAAACTCACTTGGATTTGCTTCGCTGATCTTCTTTCAGGATAGCCGGCTGTGATATTCAGCTCAGCTTCTTCTCCAAAGAATAGATGCTACTCTGGAGGAATTTTCTATACTTTTAAATAACTCGGTACACTTGAGAATACTTTGGACTCAATCTCACTGTATTTTCACAACATATAACAGTTTTCATATACTGAAACATTTCCTGTAAGCTCGACACCTTCCGGTCCAACAGAAGCTATTACAATCATCTTTCTCCAAATACAGTCTATAAATCTCTCTAAGTATAACAAGACAACTGTCCAAACTTTACGACAGTAAGTGAGAGAATGAATGAATAAAAGTCCATTCTTTTCTTTCAACAACCTTCAGATGTTCCCAACATTAATGTTTTACATTGCACAGAGTACGATGGGTTTATTCCTTGAGCGGTCCGTGTAACTTCTTAGGTGGGCCTGGCGACTACCTGCTCAGGCCGATCATCTGTCCAATACATTTCCGTCCTGCACACACATAATTGTGGGGCAGTAGACATAGTTCTACTTTAGCACACATATCCCTAAAATAACATGTGTTCAAGATGGTGGAATTACCAGTTTTTCTAGAATTTACGCCGAAATTCTCGAGGCACTACATATCCCCCTCCTTAGCTCGAGCACACAATATTTTATACATGTTCGTTACGTACATCAATACCGTATATACAGGGTGTTTCAAAAATGACCAGTATATTTGAAACGGCAATAAAAACTAAATGAGCAGTGATAGAAATACACCGTTTGTTGCAATATGCTTGGGACAACAGTACATTTTCAGGCGGACAAACTTTCGAAATTACAGTAGTTACAATTTTCAACAACAGATGGTGCTGCAAGTGATGTGAAAGATGTAGAAGACAACGCAGTCTGTGGGTGCGCCATTCTGCACGTCGTCTTTCTGCTGTAAGCGTGTGCTGTTCACAACGTGCAAGTGTGCTGTGGACAACATGGTTTATTCCTTAGAACAGAGGATTTTTCTGGTGTTGGAATTCCACCACCTAGAACACAGTGTTGTTGCAACAAGACGAAGTTTTCAACGGAGGTTTAATGTAACCAAAGGACCGAAAAGCGATACAATAAAGGATCTGTTTGAAAAATTTCAACGGACTGGGAACGTGACGGATGAACGTGCTGGAAAGGTAGGGCGACCGCTTACGGCAACCACAGAGGGCAACGCGCAGCTAGTGCAGCAGGTGATCCAACAGCGGCCTCGGGTTTCCGTTCACCGTGTTGCAGCTGCGGTCCAAATGACGCCAACGTCCACGTATCGTCTCATGCGCCAGAGTTTACACCTCTATCCATACAAAATTCAAATGCGGCAACCCCTCAGCGCCGCTACCATTGCTGCACGAGAGACATTCGCTAACGATATAGTGCACAGGATTGATGACGGCGATATGCATGTGGGCAGCATTTGGTTTACTGATGAAGCTTATTTTTACCTGGACGGCTTTGTCAATAAACAGAACTGGCGCATATGGGGAACCGAAAAGCCCCATGTTGCAGTCCCATCGTCCCTGCATCCTCAAAAAGTACTGGTCTGGGCCGCCATTTCTTCCAAAGGAATCATTGGCCCATTTTTCAGATCCGAAACGATTACTGCATCACGCTATCTGGACATTGTTCGTGAATTTGTGGCGGTACAAACTGCCTTAGACGACACTGCGAACACCTCGTGGTTTATGCAAGATGGTGCCCGGCCACATTGCACGGCCGACGTCTTTAATTTCCTGAATGAATATTTCGATGATCATGTGATTGCTTTGGGCTATCCGAAACATACAGTAGGCGGCGTGGATTGGCCTCCCTATTCGCCAGACATGAACCCCTGTGACTTCTTTCTGTGGGGACACTTGAAAGACCAGGTGTACCGCCAGAATCCAGAAACAATTGAACAGCTGAAGCAGTACATCTCATCTGCATGTGAAGCCATTCCGCCAGACACGTTGTCAAAGGTTTCGGGTAATTTCATTCAGAGACTACGCCATATTATTGCTACGCATGGTGGATATGTGGAAAATATCGTACTATAGAGTTTCCCAGACCACAGCGCCATCTGTTGTTGACAATTGTAACTACTGTAATTTCGAAAGTTTGTTCGCCTGAAAATGTACTGTTGTCCCAAGCATATTGCAACAAACGGTGTATTTCAATCGCTGCTCGTTTAGTTTGTATTGCCGTTTCAAATATACCGGTCATTTTTGAAACACCCTGTACATAACATTATGGTTCCAACAGTTTTCCTTTAACCAATTGTGTACTTAATATACAACTCTCTTTCTTTTTCCATTTTAATACCATTATTATTGTGGACCTTTTGATCAATTTAAACTTTGTAAGGACAAGGGTCTTTCTGTTACCTTTCCAATCGTAAATTCTGAATGTGCGTTACCCAAGCATGAGCTACTATTTGCTCTTACTTTGCATACTACTTCCTCTAAATATGGATTTATTCACTATTTATTAAAATCTGGAGGAACTCTGGGTCAATAAAGGTGTTCTTTTCAACACATGTAACTTCACACAAACATAACAATGTGAGTGGGAACAAGAATTCAAACTTACCAGAATCATCACTACAAAATGTGTGACTTTTGTCACGATACTGCCCTTTTCCTTTAGGCACAGTGCCTATACCTTACCCAATGGTGGACACTATGAATGCACTACATCCTTCCGTTTTGGTAGGTACGACACTTTAAACAAATTCCTGATATACTATGGTACAGGTCAATCCCCTTCTTGTTGTCCCTGCCTGCACAGAATAGGTCAGACTTCCTTGGGCCTGCCTACCTGCCCTTTTACATCAAATAAATTCTGGGTGCACCTTCCTTATCCTTCCTGAGTAGGATTCATAGTCCATTGCACTAGTATACATATTTGTGTACACTATGATTCAAAACTATCTGTAAACACTTGTCCCATTATCCTACCATTTGTCAGAATAGCTGTTAGACCGACCCCAATTCTGTCAACTTAAATATACAGTGTAACATGTTCTCCTTCTCCAACGTACACCTACTATGATGTAATACTGTCATCACCACCATGAATACTCTCAGTTCTTACCTATATAAATATCCTTGTACATGACCATGAGTACTCTTCTGTACACAGCTGATCCTCCTTCGTACACAAAGTGGGTTAGAAGACTGTTGCAGAAACAACGAAACAAACATGCCAAATTTAAACAGATGCAAAATCCCCAAGATTGGCGATCTTTTACAGAAGCTTGAAATTTAGTGCTTACAATAGCGTCAAGTCGGCAAGAAACAATCAATGCCTTCTCTGTGTGATAGCAATGGAGATACTATCGAAGATAATGCTGCCAAAGCAGAGTTACTAAACACAGCCTTCCAAAATGCCTTCACAAAAGAAGACGAAGTAAATATTCCAGAATTCGAATCGAGAACAGCTACCAACATGAGTAACGTAGAAGTAAATATCCTCGGAGTAGTGAAGCAACTTAAATCACTCAATAAAAGCAAGTCCTCTGGTCCAGACTGTATACTAATTAGGTTCCTTTCCGAGGACACTGATGCATTAGCTCCATACTTAACAATCATATACAACCGTTCGCTCGATGAAAGATCCGTACCCAAAGACTGGAAAGTTGCACAGGTCACACCAATATTCAAGAAAGGTAAGTCATCGAGTAAAACAGAAGTGATTTCTGGCATTCCCCATGGTAGTGTTATAGGCCTTTTGTTGTTCCTTATCTACATAAACTATATGGGAGACAATCTGAGCAGCCATCTTTGGTTGTTTCCAGATGACACTGTCATTTATCTACTAATAAAGTCATCAGAAGATCAAAACAAACTGCAAAACAATTTAGAAAAGATATCTGAATGATGCGAAAAGTGGCAGTTGACCCTAAATACTGACATGTGTGAGTTCATCCACATGAGTGCTAAAAGGAACTCGTTACACTTCAGTTACGTGATAAATCAGTCTAATCTAAAAGCCATAAATTCAACTAAATACCTAGGTATTACAATTACGAACAACTTAAATTGGAAGGAACACATATAAAATGTTGGGGTGAAGGCTAACCAAAGACTGCATTTTACCGGCAGGACACATAGAAAATGTAACAGACCTACTAAGGAGACTGCCTACACTACGCTTGTCCGTCCGCTTTTAGAATACTGCTATGCGATGTGGGATCCTTACCAGATAGGACTTATGGAGTACATCGAAAAAGTTCAAAGAAAGGCAGCACATTTTGTATAATCACGAAATAGGGGAGAGAGTGTCACAGAAATGATACAGGATTTGGGCTGGACATCATTAAAAGAAAGGCATTTTTCATTACGACGGAATCGGCTCACAAAATTCCAGTCACTAACTTTCTCCTCTGCATGCGAAAATATAAGGAGGAACGATCACCATGATAAAATTAGGGAAATCAGAGCTCGTACGGAAAGCTACAGGTGTTCATTCTTTCCACGCGCTGTACGAGATATGAACAATAGAGAATTGTGAAGGTGGTTCAATGAACCCACTGCCAGGCACTTAAATGTGATTTGCAGAGTATCCATGTAGATGTAGATGTAGATGTACTGAATATATAAATCTTTCTGCTTAGTTTATTTGACCTTTGTACTTTGGTAATCATTGTTGCCAAAACTGCAAAATGGTCACTGATACCAGTTGCAATGCGGACATTCTCTAAGAGGTCAGGTCTGTTTGTTGCTATTAGATCCAATATGTTTCCTTTGTGAGTGGGGTTCCTAACTATCTGTTCTAGGTAGTTTTCAAAGAAGGCAGTTAAGAACATGGTGGCATTGTGTGTGCAAATGATAAGTGTTCCTGCAAAAAACGAGAATAATGATTGTAAAAGTGAAGTGTGTGCAAATTGTAGGACTGAAATTGTGAAATTAAATGAGCGTATTTCTAGCCTTCAGTTGACCATAAGTGCACTGAGTAATGATATGTCAAAACTTCGAAAGAAGTAAGAGAGCCTATATGCAAACAAAGGTCCCACTTCTTTTTCGTTTACAAATTCAAATGAGTGGACTAAAATATCATACAAAAACAAAAGTAAGAACACAAAAAAAAAAAAACAGAAAGTGAAAACATCAAACAATTGGTGGTTAAAAACATATTTCAAGCTCTTTTCATGGGTGAAGAGACTGAACCACTGCCAGTAAGTGGAAATGAATATTCAAACCAATCAGAGTGGTAAGACAATGTCTAAAACTCAGCATTAGGAAAAACAGTGGCAATGAGATGCTATGCATACCATCCACTGCACATAATGATGAAACGAATGTGAAAGATAGAGTTAACAAAAACATACATCACAAATATGATGGTAGTGTATTATTTTTAACGGACAGCAATGGCAAAAATGTGACAAGACTTTTCACAGAATGCAGGAAATGTTACACAGCAAGTATGGTTAAGCCAGGAGCAACAATGAAAAATATTATTGGTGCCAATCTGCATGACAAAATGTTAACAAAAAAAGATTTTGTCATGTATATAGCAGATGCAAACAATGTTGCCAAAAATGAAGCAGATAACTGCATAGCAGAAAGAAAGGAGTTTCTAGAATGTAATAAACACCATAATACAACTGCTGCAACATACCACACAGAATTGACTTAATGCATAACTCACATGTGAACAGAGAAATACAAAAAACTAACATTCAAATAAAACAGATGTTTCCAGAATGAAATTTTCACTCTGCAGCAGAGTGTGTGCTGATATGAAACTTCCTGGCAGATTAAAACTGTGTGCTGGACCGGGACTGGCACTTGCCCGCGAAAGGCAAAGGTCCCGAGTTAGAGTCTCGGTCGAGCTCACAGTTTTAATCTGCCAGGAAGGTTCAAAACAAATGTGTTCTTTGTTCGGAAAATGCAGCGTCCTCAATGGAGGCAAACTGGGCAGGTGCCATCATACCAGGCACGGAATGCATTTGAATTATGAAGGAAAGAATTTCATATGTAAAATGGTAGATGAAATCATTGCAAGCAGAGAGAATGCGAACAGTGTAATTCCTTGTATGGGACTGACATCAACATTGGCAGAAACAGTATAAGAAACAGCAACAGAATCTAATAAATCAAACAGGACACCTTCTTCTTTCTCTGGTGCAGAAGTGGTTTCTGTGCAGATATTTGATGATGAAGAGGTGCCATCAAGGGGAGCAACAGAAAGAGTACCACAAAACAAACTAGGAAGGGACAGCAAAAGCAAAGTTTCCTACAATTACTGCAGCCATAGCAATGACTCCAACAGCTCTATCATGAGTTACCAGTAACAGCAATGGCACACAGAGCATCAGCCACAGTCAGTGCTAACTCAAGGCCAAGGCAGCCTACAACAAAGAAGCAGGATTTTTGCTATCCCCTCCTAGAAAAAAGATCAGACTTAACAATGTCAGTTAAAGTTCAGACTCACAGTAATGCTATAAATAAATCCAAACACTTAGTTGTAATTAATGAAACAGGGCCAGGATTTTCTCATTTAAATGCATTGATTGGCATGAAACATGACTCTGCCCCAAAAATATATTTTCATAATGTACAGGGATTTAAGAGTAAACTGAATGAGCTAAAAAATTTAATGAGTATCAACAGTGAACTGTCAAGATAGCCAAATACTGTGTATTACTGAACACTACATGAAGTTTCTTGAAACAGAATCAGTTATGTTACCACAATTCAAAATAGTGCATAATTTCTCAAGGAAAGTCTTCAGAGGTAGAGGTAACTGCATATTTCTAAAAGACAGTGTTGCAACTTCATCACTGGACATATGCAACTGTCATTCTATTGAAAAACATATAGAATTATCAGGGTTGAAATCAAAGATATCAGTGTGTAAGTAATATCACTTTACAGGTCTCCTTCAGGCAGCTTGTGCTCCTTTTATAGAAATCTGACAACAGTATTAGAAAAACTGGTAAAAAGGAAACCTTTAAGGGTCATAATCTGTGGTGATTTTAATATCAATTTCCTTACAGAAGGTGATGGTCAGTGTAATTTTAAACATTTCATGGAATGTTACGATCTTCATGTGATGTGTATATCCCCAACTAGGGTAACCAACCAAAGTGTAAGTGCTCTCGACCAAGTAGTTAGCAACACGGATTTTTCTTTTAGGTAATTCACTGATTATACAGCCAGTCTTTCTGAGAAGACTGAGATAAATACTGGCGCCAAAACCTCTGTGTCAGTAAATAAATTAAAAAAAAAAAGGTGAAGACAAGCTTTTCTTCTCCGCGCCGAGTTTCAACCACTGCATTTTCATACATTATCCAACGAAGTAAATACAAATTCCGTATTGTTCATCTTCGAATGTAGCAACATTTCAATGTACTACGAAAACCCGACTGGCAAGAATGTTTAGGATGTTTGTCAATATGGCCAACTCTACATTCTGAATTTTTTCCTATCTGTGCGAAGAGATGGTTGCTAATAGGAACTTTTATAAATTGTGAATCACATGCAGTATTCTCGTCACCATAAGAATAATACGAATATAAACATTTTGCCATGTATTGTTTCGTGTTTGCTGCTATCTCATTTAAATCCTGTCTGTGTAATAAACCACAAAACTAGAGTGAGACAACAGCAAACACGGAAGAATATACATATCATGTCATGTTTATATTCGTATTATTCTTATGCTAAACAGTGATACAGTCAGAAATGAAGCGAGGCAATTGACTAGATTTTTAAATCTAAGATGACTCTAATTTCTGTGTAGAATGTAATGTACTAAAGAGGCGCCTGCAAAGATTTTCAAACGGAGAAAAATTTTCGCTAAATTCTCGTTCAGAACATCTTCTATCATACGCAGTCTATTATTTGGTTCTTGTTGATCATTATCAAACAAAACAGCAGTTTATGTAACAACAAGTAGCAGTCCGTTGCCATTGTTTCGCTAATGAGACTATTCCTCTCTCTCTTTTTTTTTTTTTTTTTTTTTATTTGAAAGCGGCGGTAGCGCGCACAAAAGCAAGCCATGCCGCAATCGGCGACAGGCCGTAAACGCGCAGTATCAGAGTACTACAAACAATGTATGACACAGTACAGTAATGCATATTCAGCGTAGAGTGACGTAAACACCTATAACAAAGAAAACTGCGCTTATCAGATCAAAGAAAATAAGCAATCAATTCAAACCAGACAAAGTACGTGAAAAAGGAAGGGTACCCGAATAAATACGGACGGAGCGCCTGATGCATAGCAATGGCTACCTGGTAAAGCTTAACTGCTAAGCTTACGACTCGAACCAAACTACTGTAGCTGTATCATCATTCATTCGACCTAAATTGTCTCATATTACAGTGGACCAACTTTGTTTCGATTTGGAGATGCAGCCTAAAACTTTTCTCTCCCCTTGAATTTCGAGTCTCAAATTTCAGGTGCGGCTTAGATTCGGGAAATTTTTTTTCCTTGATTTTGAGTCTCATTTTTCAGGTGCGGCTTAGATTCGAGTGCGGCTTAGATTTGAGTAAATACGGTAGGTCTTTCAGTGCTCTGTCAAACTCTTCACGCAGTATCATATCTCTCATTTCATCTTCATCTGCCTACTCTTCCATTTCCATAATATTGTCCTCAAGAACATCGCCCCTGTATAGACCCTCTATATACTCCTTCCACCTTTCTGCTTTCCCTTCTTTGCTTAGAACTGGGCTTCCATCTGAGCTCTTGATATTCATGCAAGTGGTTCTCTTTTCTCCAAAGGTCTCTTTAATTTCCCTGTAGGCAGTGCCTATCTTACCCCTCGTGAGATAAGCCTCTACATTCTTACATTTTTCCTCTAGCCATCCCTGCTTAGCCATTTTGCACTTCCTGTCAATCTCATTTTTGAGACGTTAGTATTCCTTTTTGCCTGCTTCACTTACTGCATTTTTGTATTTTCTCATTTCATCAATTAAATTCAGTATCTCTTCTGTTACCCTAGGATTTCTACTAGCACTGTACTATGCTCTCCCTGAAACTCTGTACAACCTCTGGTTTAGTCAGTTTATCCAGGTCCCATCTCCTTAAATTCACACCTTTTTGCAGTTTCTTCAGTTTTAATCTACAGTTCATAACCAATAGATTGTGGTCAGAGTCCACATCTGCCCCTGGAAATGTCTTACAATTTAAAATCTGGTTCCTAAATCTCTGTCTTACCATTATATAATCTATCTGAAACCTTTTAGTATCTCCAGGGTTCTTCCATGTGTACAACCTTCTTTCATGATTCTTGAACCAAGTGTTAGCTATGATTAAGTTATGCTCTGTGCAAAATTCTACCAGGTGGCTTCCTCTTTCATTTCTTACCCCCAATCCCTATTCACCTACTACGTTTCCTTCTCTCCCTTTTCCTACTGCCGAATGCCAGTCACCCATGACTATTAAATTTTCGTCTCCCTTCACTATCTGAATAATTTCTTTTATCTTATCATACATTTCATCAATTTCTTCATCTGATTCTTGAGTTTCTCCCGGCGTATTTGATAATCAAAATATCCACGGGTGTACTGCCGGTCTACCGTGTCCAACGGGCACAATATTTCAGCGATCATACATGTCGCCACCATCAGGTGAACTGATGGACTGAGCTCCTGTGAACATGCCAGCATGGAGATCCATACGCTATGGCTGCTCAGAGGGAACTGGGTTCGGTTGCGGCGGCGGCTGATTTAAATACCCTCCGCCCACGGCGCGCTCCCTCCGCTGTCTGCGCCCCGCATCATGATCGCATGGTGGAACAGATTGAAACGGCGTCTGAGATGACAACGGTGTGATGGCTCTGTCCGCCGTGGTTGTCACAACTGCCACAGTCATGGTTTATGAGGTCGTCATTGGTGCGAATTTCGATGGCCTGTCTAACAATGCTGTCCCAGTATCTCGATGTCTGTACCAAAATCCTCGTGCATTCATACTCCATAGCGTGGTTTTCCGACAAACAATGTTCAGCGACTGCCGACTTGCTCGGATCTCGGATACATCAGTCGAGTGTGCCTCTGGTGTTCACGGCATCGATCCTCGACGGTAAGCATCATCTGACCAATATACGACTTGCCACATTGACACGGAATCTGGTACACGCCGGCCTTCCTCAAACCGAGGTCATCTTTGGCGCTCCCCACCAGTGCACGAGTTTTATTCGGAGGACAAAACACAGTTCCGACCCAGTGTTTCTTCAAAATGTGGGCGATTTTCCCTGAGAGTGCACCTGTATATGGAATAAACGCAGTGCCTATCTCCTCCCTCGTGATGTCATCCATCTCCAAAGGTTGTGCTGTAGTGGTTGGGTGGAGAGCACGTTGAATCTGCTACTGTGAGTACCCAATTTTTCGAAATACAGTTCTCAGATGTTCCAATTCCTGGAGGTGCGCCCTATGTACTACAGTTTTAAGTACCCCATTCCTCGTGGACACGTTCGTCATCTGGCCACGTGGTATGGATAAACTCCTTGACTTCCTTACACATCTAAACTCCATACACCCCACCATCAAATTCACTATGGAGACTGAAATGGAGGATAAATTACATTTCCTTGATGTCTTGGTCAAGAGAAGGGCTGACGGCACCCTAGGTCATGGGGTGCATCAGAAGACAATGCACACTGATCTGCATTTGCACGCAGACAGCTCCCACCACCCTTCACAGAGGAATGGGGTACTTAAAACTCTAGTACATAGAGTGCGCACTATATCTAACTTTAACCTGTCCATTTCCCTTTTTAAATTTTCTAACCTACCTGCCCGATTAAGGGATCTGACATTCCATGGTCCGATCCATAGAATGCCACTTTTCTTTCTCTTGATAACGACGTCCTCTTGATTAGTCCCTGCCCAGAGATCCGAATGGGGGACTATTTTACCTCTGGAATATTTTACCCAAGAGGACGCCATCATAATTCAATCATACAGTAAAGCTGCATGCCCTTGAGAAAAATTACAGCTGTAGTTTCCCCTTGCTTTCAGCCGTTCACAGAACCACAACAGCAAGGCCGTTTTGGTTAGTGTTACAGGGCCAGATCAGTCAATCATCCAGACTGTTGCCCCTGCAACTACTGAAAAGGCTGCTGCCCCTCTTCAGGAACCACATGTTTGTCTGGCCTCTCGACAGATACCCCTCCGTTGTGGTTGCACCTACGGTACGGCTATCTGTTTTGTTGAGGCACGCAAGCCTCCCCACCAACGGCAAGGTCCATGGTTCATGGGGGGAGCCTTTTGATATGCACTTAAATTTTTCGTAAAAATCTCAGTGCTATCAAATTCAGGTTTCAACCAGCTTTCTGTATCTATTAATATGGGAGCTTCGCTACACTTCAAACTCGGAATTTGTTGCAAATGCTACACCAGTATTGTCACAGGCAACTTATAACCCATCAAAGGCAAGGCTACCTGTAAAAGCACCCATGTGATCTACCAACTTAGCTGCAACCAATGTGCTGCATTCTACATGAGCATGACTATTAGGAAACTGTCTGTTTGTATGAATAGTCACTGCCAAATTGTGACCAGAAGATAGCTGGATCACCCAGTTGCTGATCATGTCACCCAACTCAATGTACTGGACTTCAATAATTGCTTCAAAGACTCTGACACCGGACTCTTCACACCAAAACCAATTTTTCCGAAATCCATAGATGGGAACTCTCCCTGCAACATATCCTTTGTTTCTGTAACCCCCTGGCCTCAACCTTTGCTAGCCACAGTCCTCCACCCATCCTCCCTGCTCCAACTCCAGCTCTGCATGTACCTTCTATCCTGCAAGCACACCCAAATAGTCCTTTCCCCTTCTCTACTTCACTCTCCTCCTTCCCGCCCCCCCCCCCCCCCCCCTGAAAAGATACTGCAGCTGGTCACTCCAGATGCAATTGCATTCAGGTCTTGGCACTTGTAGATGATGGTTATCAAGTGTGGCAGCTCTGCATGTATGAATATGTATGTATGTGTGTGTGTGTGTGTGTGTTTGTTGTCTAGATAAGGACCTAGTCCAACAACTAATAATATCTAGCAGTCTTTTTCCAATGTACTTTTCTGCTCTTGGCACCTAATCTGTGAAGTGGGTGATGGTCTATGCATTTCATATTGTTGTTATTCCAACTCAGATATTATAGTGTTCAATATGAATTAAGGCATATTGCTGCTTGCCACGTGGTACTGAGCAGCAGACAGAATTATTTAAAAATGCATTTACAACTATTCTTGGATAGTGAACAGTATCCTTCTTTAGATTTAGAAAAATGTATGTGCGGCTCTATCACAGTTGTCCAATGTCACGTCTGGGTGCTGAGGCCACGTGTGTGTGAGTTGTGTATGTATGAACGTATGTGTATTTTTCTAAATCTGAAGATGGACTGCGTCTAACAGATAACAATGCCTAGCAGTCTTTTCACAATGTCCCTTGTTGCTCCTCAATGACTCTTCTATATGGTGGGTAGTAATCATTTTCATGTTGTTATTCCATCCCAGATTTTCCATTGTTTCTATACCAAAAGTTAAATAAGTGCCACATTATCCACTCATAGTGTACCTCTGGCACAAAAAGAATTAAATTACACAACTAAAAATTTATTTGCTTTTCTACCCACAGAAATAAAATATCTGGCAGACAGTACGAACATTTCGAATATGCATTACACTTGTTTTTGTTTTGCAGCTGTTTCTACACCATACAAAGAAAAATGAATAAAAATAAGTAGCCAACTGGAAATAAGTAAGTGGATGGCATATAATGATATAAATGTGCAAGTATTGTGCAGTTAAAACATTACAACACTTATTGTTAATATGATACAGGGAACACATAACTCTGCTACACTAAATGCTCTGTTTTTGAAAGAAAGAACTTATAGGGGATCACGTGGAAAATAGGATAAGGTTTATGACTGTGATCTAGGCAACACAGAACGTAACAAAAGGTACTGCTTTCATGGAGGGAATGTGAAGGAGATAATGCAGGGAATAGGCTATCCACACACTTGATCCAACTGATTCAAAGTATTTATACTAATACTAAAATCTTTATAGACAATGGAAAGCAGTTAGCCTAGAGATAGATATAAACTAGGGAGTGAGACACAAACACAGTATGTCTGTAACAAAATGGTGAGAATCAAGTTTGAAAGGCAGCTATATGTCAATAATTAAAACTAAAACAATGACTTTCACCAGTGAGGTCAAAAATCAGCATTATTGGTGAAGTATATGAAGCAAATGTTTCACTTCTGGTAGCTCTGCTGTGACATAAGCTATGAAGAAAATAAAGCTCTAAAAAGAAAAAAACAAACACCTATCAGAAAATAGATGGGCCAATTGCAACTTTCTTCTAGAGGAAAGTGAGGAAAGAGACACAAGTGAATTTCTTAAACAGTGGTAGTTCCTGCACTGCGTACAGAGCACAAAGCATGGCTCCAATAAAGAAAGATTTTAGGCAATAGGAAAATCTGATGCAAAGTTCCTCAGATCTGTAAATGACTGGAGCAGAAAGTATAAAACCAGGAACAGCTACAAGAATGGTATTAACTGTAAAATTGATAGAAACAAACATTACACAGGCCAGAAATGAAGGAAAGGGACATGTTCTGCACACAACAGAGTCCATGATCTCAAAGCGTAGGTTACAATATAAACCTTGCGGAGAAAAAACCAGTCAGCAGAAAGTGTAACAGCCTTATTAAAGATGGCAATTAACCTACACAAGAAGAAGAACATTTATTATTATTATGGCATAGATAACATGATGTAACTAAAGCTAAGCTTCTGGATTAAAGGAGATCACCCACCAAAAAGCAGCAGTGTTGAATTCAATGGCCACACACAAAAGAAAGAAAACTTGTTAGCTTTTGGAGTTATCCACTGACAAGTTGGAGCACACAAACACACACACACACACACACACACACACACACACCTATATCCTACATGGTGTACGGTGGTCTAATGCTGCATTTTGACAGGTGGACTGGCTGTGATGCGGCAGTGTCAGGTGGGTTGCGTAGAGGGAGAGGGAGGCAGGAGGTAGGGTGAGGGACTGTGGGTGAGTGGCTAGTGGTTCAGAGGGAGATAACAGATTTGCTGCATAGGAATGCAGGAGGGTGGGGTGGCCAGTATATGGGCTTGGCATGTAATGCACAATTGTGTGGGTTGGTGGGGGAATGATGCACACTGAAGACAGCATGGGGATATGAGTCAGGAGGAGTTAATAGGAATGAGGAAGAAGAAACTATTGGTTGGAAGGTGCAGGGACAGTAGATTAACTGGGACTGAGGTCAGGACAATTATGGGAACAGAAGATGTGTTGTAAGGATAACTTCCAATTGTGTAGTTCAGAGAAGTTGGTGGTGGAGGGAAGGATCCAGATGGCACATGCTGTGAAGCAACGACTATATATACTATGCTCAGCTGCTTGTTGCGCTATCCGGTGGTCAACTCTGTTGTTGGCAACAGTTTGGCTGTGGCCACTTGTACTGTTGGAAAGCTGGTTGATAGCCATCCCATCATAAACAGCTGTGCAGGGTCTGCAGCAGAAATGGTGTATAATGTGGCAGCTCTCACAGGTTGCCCCACTTCTGATTGTGTAGGATAAACTTGTGACAGGACCGGAGTAGGAGGTGCTGGGTGGTAGGATTGGGCAGGCCTTGCACTTAGGTCTGCCACATAGATATCATACCTGTGACAAAAGGTTAGGAGTGAGGCAGGCATAGGGATGGACTAGGATGCTGTGTAGGTTGGATGGGTGATGGAACCCTTTAGGAAGGGTGGGATGGATCTTGGGTGGGATGTCCCTCATTTCGGGGCAGGATGAGAGATCATCAAACCCCTGGTGAAGGATAAGGTTCAGTTGTTCGGTCAGGAGTGATACTGGGTGACAAGAAGGGCACTCCTTTGTAGCTGATTCTTGGGGTTGTGAGAGGATTAGGGGTGTGTGAGATTATGGCATGAGAAAGTTGACTGTGGATAGGTTTGAGGTGAAATACCTGTTTGTGAAGACCTTCATGATGCTTTCAACAGTCTGAGTAAGGGAATTCTCATCACTGCAGATATGTCATTCATAGGTGGCTAGTATGTATGGGAGGGATTTTTTGGTGCTGAAGTGATGGTAGCTGTTGAAGTACACGTACTGTTGGAGGTTAGTAGGATTAATGTGAACAGAGGAGTGGATGGAGCTATCAGAGAGGTGGAGGTCAACATCCAGGAAAGTGGCACTTAGGGTACAGGAGGACCAGGTCAAGCAGATGGGGGAGAAATTGTTGAGGTTTTGAAGTAATTTTGATAGTGTGTCTTGGCTTAGTAGTAAGTTTTCTTTATTTTATTTGTGCCTTTCAACAACTCAACGCTTCTGCTTTTTGGCGAGTATTCTCCCTTCATCCAAAAGTATTTACCCTCTACAAGAACTTTCCTACAACATTTATACTGCCTAGTGATTCTCTTCCTTCCTTCCAAACTTCGTGTCATCCCTGCTTTGTTACTGAATATAATCACAACCCCTTTGTCTCTCCTGTATTGTCATTTTGCATCTATTCTTACGTTTTTCCGCTTGCCTCTGTTATGGACATGATCTGTCAGTGCCGACCAATGTGGTCATGCGTGACTTTTGTGACAACCTATAGCACCATGTGCTGGTGTTATGAAAGCACCACACATTTTCTAAGTACCACCTGTCCACTGAATCACTGATATACCAACTTCCAGCAACTAAATACATTTCATCCCAAATTCACCCATCCATCCTCATTCATTGATCCTGCAAGAATTTTACAAGTTTCCTCTTTCACATGCATGACAATAACTTATGCATGGTCAAATATCCTCACACCACAAAACAATCCTACTGCTCCCAGTACATTTTTTTCTGTTCTTTTCACTCCCCAATTATCCAGTTACCCTTATTATCACCTAACGCTTTCACTTGCCCATTTCCTGCACCCTAATACCATCCCTACCCTAGTGGATCCCTGCTCCATCTTTCTGCACCAGCTTAGAAAAGTATCATTTAACCTGGCTAAAACCCATGGGATACCCTCAACAGCCTAACCATAAAAATCCCCTCCCTTGGCTCCATCCTTCCTTTCATAACAATCTTCACTTTTTCAGATTGCTCCAGCCCCTGTCCCTCACATACTGCATACTGTAGAAATATCTCTCCATGGCCTAGGTATTCCAGAATCCCCTCTACTCTCTCTGCAAGATACTATTACTGTACAGTCCTTACTACACACATAACTTCTCCAAAATAGAAACCTTTGCACTCCAAGACACCACCTCCACCTCCATAAACTGTCCAAGTTGCTAACATTCTACTCCCACCTTGGGGCACCGTTATCCGTGAACACCCGTCCTACTCAATGTGAACCCTCTTGTCAATCCTCCATAGCACTCAGACCCTGCCTAACTGGCAAGAGCTCCCTCCCAACACCCAAAAATCCCAGAGCCCAAGCAAATGCAAAATACTGTTGTTCACCTTTCCATCAAAATCCTCAGTCATATAAAAGTTTCAGTCCTATACAAAGGCATCACCTTCAGTTCTGCACTCAAGTGTAACCCCATGTTGGAGACCTACTCTCCTTCTCCCAATCGCTACAGTGGAAACACTATTTTGCCACCAATCCCTCCAACCAAGCCAACTTAATGTCAACACTGAATCTTGCTTCCCCCAGTTCATACCACCATCCAACCATGACCCTCCACCCCTCCCGTCCAACAATCCCCTGATCATCTTCCTGGAATTCCTAATTTCCAACTTGCCTTCACCAGCCTTCCTCAGGTACCTTCTTAAGAACACTAACCTTTCAGCAGGAGAAAGGACAGCCATACACAATCTGAAAAAAGATTCCGTCCTAATCATCCTCCCTGCAGACAAATACTCCACCAATATCATGATAAGTCACAGTGAATACCTGATGGAAGGCCTCCACCAGCTGTCTGAATCCTCCACCTACGTACTCTACCAGGGTGATCTCATCCCCGAAGTCCAACATAACCTCCAATCCCTACTAAAATCCAGAAGCTTTTGCCAGTGAGTCCCTCCCCTTCCTACTCCAATACCCTGCACATCCACCTCCTAAACACTCCCAAAAATCCACAATCCCAACAATTCTGGGTGCCCCATTGGGCTCCCACTGAAAGAATTTCCATTCTCACTGACCAACTGCTTCAACCAATTGCCCAAAATCTAGCCTCCCACATCAAATATACTAACCACTTCCTTCGCTACCTTCCCACTAGCCCCACTCCCCTACCTCCTAGAACTCTACTACTCACTACTGATGCCACCACCTTATACATCAACAACCCTCATGCACATGATTTTTTCTGCATTCGAACACTACCTCTGCCAATGTCCTTCAGACTCCAAACCCACCACTTCATTTATTATATACATTACCAATGATAACCTGACCCACAACTACTTTTCCTTTCAAGGGAAAGTATACAAATGAATTTCTCAGCACAGCCACATGGTATCTTCCTATGCCAACCTGTTTATGGACCATCTGGTGGAAACCTACCTAGCCTCCCAAAGCTCCCAACTCCTAGTCTGGTTCAGGTTCATGGGTGATATCATTATGATCTAGACTCAGTGCCAAGACACCCTATCGACACTACTGGAGAACACCTCTCTCATCCGCTGTACCTGGTCCTCCTGTATCCAAAGCAACACCTTCCTGGATGTTGACCTCCACCCCTCCGATAGCTCTAACCACTAACAATACATGCATTTCAACAGCTGCCATTACTTCCACACCAAAAAATCCCTCCCATTCAACCCAGCCACCTGTGGACAATGTATCGGCAGTGATGAGAACTCTCTGGCCCAGTATGCTGAAGGCCCAGACAGTCAATACCCCTCCAGATCTACTCCACAATCAGATTTCCCATGTCATATTCTCACTCACTCCCAATTCTCCCACCAACCCAAAGGATCAACCACAAAGGAGTGTCCCTGTCATGCAATTTCATCTTGGACTGAGACAACTGATCCATACACTTCACCGCAGCTTTGATTATCTCTCACTCTGCCCTGAAATGAGGGACATCCCCTGCCCGTCTTCCACCCCCCCCCCCCCACCCCCCCACCCAAATTGGCACTCCATCACTCACTCAAGCTACACAACATCCTAGCTCTTCCCTATGACTCTTCCACTGTCAAACCCTTGCCACAGGGATCATATCCACGTGGCAGACCAAGGTGCAAGACCTGCCCAATCGAACCACCTAGCACCTACTACTCCACTCCTGTCACAGGCTTATCCTAGTCCATCAGGAGCCAGGCCACCTGTGAAACTCTGCTGCAAACATTGCAATGCACAGCTGTTCATGCCTGTATGATTACCAAACAGCCGTCCACCAGAATGAATGACGACTTCCAAACTGTTGCCAAGAACAAAGTTGACCACCTGGTGACACAAAATGCAGCTGAGCACAACACGCTCTATTTCAATGGCTGCTTTACAACCCAGGTCATCTGGATTCTTCCCTCCACCGACAGCTTCTCTGAACCATGGAGCTGGAAGTTATCCTTACAACACATCCTCCACTACTGTAATCATTCTGGCCTCAATCTCTGCTAATCCACTGTCCCATACTCTCCACCCAACAGTTTCCCCCCAACAGTTTCCCCTTATTCCATCCTGTCACCTCCTCCCAGTTCACATCCCCAGTGTGTGTCGCTTCCCACTGGACCCTATCATACATTATATGCCAAGACAATATACCTACCACCCCTCATCCCACAGTCCCAGGTGTGTGTGTGTGTGTGTGTGTGTGTGTGTGTGTGTGTGTGTGTGTGTACTCTATCTCATCTTTAAAAGCAAGCTAATACAGCTAAGCTTTGCATGATAGCTTATTTGCATGTGTATGTTCTTTCCTAAAATCAGTGCTTGACTTTAAATAAATTTATATTTAGAATTAGAAAAATCACCCTCACTTCCCCCAAACAAAGCCAGCCAGCTCAAATTATGTGAATGAGGCAATCCCTATTTTTGCCATTCACTTATGTATATCAACATCTAACACTTCCAAAAATATTATATTTTTTAGTCACATCTATGAATCTTATTTGTTTCTGTTGAAAAACTCGAGCTACTATGTCATGGCAGTTCATTGGAGTTTATTCATGAATCATTTTTTCTTTGATCTCCAGCAGGACAAATTGCAAGTGAATGTTACGCAGAAATCATTGTGACTGTACTTTCTTACATAGGTCATGGCTTTGTGTGTTTATTTGTTTGTGTATCATGGATTCCTGATGTAAGTTGATTGTAAATTCACAAGGCTCCCAATGTTGTCAACATTGCCATTGTTCTTGATTGCCTCTCTCAAATGAATGTGCTCTTCTGTACACAGTTTCTTTTAGTTCTGTGTTTAGTTTAGTTTAGTTCTGTCAGTTCATCTGGCAAGATGGCCATGAGTGTGGAAGTCGGAAATTTTAACACGAGAAATAGTTATAGTTATGTAGTTAAAAAGAAAACCTGTGAAAATTGTAAAGCAGAAAGTACAACCCTAAACGAACGAATTTCAAGCCTACAATTCATAGTCAATAATTTAAAAAGGGAAATAGCTGCACTGAAGAAAGAAATCGGCGAAGTACAAACAGTGGAAAATTCGTGTGAAGTGAAACAAGATGCACGTGAGAAATCATCCGAGTGGATAGCAGTGTCGCAAAAAGTTCGGTCTCAAATCACGAAAACTGTTAAAAGTGTTACTTTCTTATATAAAAACAAATATGATGTCTTGTGTCATAACGAGTGTACAAATGATCGTGACGTTGTAAAAACCTGTAATTCGGACACCAACAGTAAACTTGGAAACAGTGGTAAGGGCAAACACATATCATTAAGGAAAAAGTGTGGTATTCTCTTGCTTGCCGACAGCCACGGCAGAAATCTATCAAGCATGCTCCGAGGGAAAAATCGAGAAACGGCAGTGACTAGCATAGTGAAACCTGTAGACACTGATCTTCAGATGAACACAATACAGGATAATGACTTTATAGTAAGTATAGCGTGTTCGAATGACATAGCTAAAAATGAAGCTGATGCCTGCATTAAAATGCTACAGAACTTTCTAGAAGTGAATAAATCTAGGAACACAATAGTAGCCACTGTGCCTCATAGACACGGCCTAATTTACAGATCGTGTGTTAATAAAGAAATTAGGAAAACTAACGTCAAAATTAAGAAATTGTGTGCAGAATACGCAAAGTGCGATGTACTGGACATAAGTAAACTACATCAAAACCTGCACACCAAACACGGAATGCACCTTAATTACGACAGAAAAAGTGTTATGCGCGAACACATCAGTGAAATAATTAAAGAAAGACTATTACGAAATAGGTCTGTCTATCAGCTTCCTGAAATACTTACAGGCAAAAATGAGGAAAGCAAATTCAACAAGAACGAAGAAAGCTGGAAAGAGGAGACATCAGAAGATCCACAAAGGACTGCAGCAGCTACACTCGTAAGTGTTAATTTAAGATCACGGCGCAATATACCCCAGAAGGAGGATTTTTTTCTACAGCCCGCCCCCTTTAGGGGGAATCGAAACTCAATAAGGAAAAAAAAAAAAAAAAGATTTTTTTCTACCCCCCTCTGAGGAAAGAAAAAACTTAGCATCCCCAAAGAAGTTAAAGATAGCATCATCAAACAAGTTAAAGATACACCATAAAACTTGCAAAGGACTCCATCAGCATATTGTAGTAAATAAGGTAAAGTCTGAACCTCCTCACCAATGTATAAAAAAATTAAACAAAAAAATTCTTGATGTAAGAGTATACATCCATAATGCACAAGGGCTCAAAAAGAAACTTAATGAAGTAGAAATTTTGTTATCAAGTGCAAGTGAACTGTCAGATACACAGATATTATGTATTAATAAACATTTCATGAGGTCTTTTGAAATAGCAAGTGTTGTGATACCAAATTTTAAACTCGTAGGTCACTTCTCAAGAACATCTTACAAAGGTGGAGGTAGTTGCATATTTGCAAAAGACAACATTACTGCTACACCTCTTGATATTTGCAATTCACATAGTATTGAAAAAGATATAGAACTGTCAGGTGTAGAGCTTACAGATCTAAATGTTTATATAATAGCACTTTACAGGTCACCCTCTGGTAACATAGGGACTTTCTACAAAAATCTAGCACCAGTAATAGAAAATCTAAGTAAAAGAAAATCATATAGTGTTTTAATATGTGGTGGCTATAATATAGATTTTCTCTCAGAAAACTATCCATCTAAGCATTAAAAATTTTATAAGCAGCTACAACCTAGACCTAATGGTCAACACTCAAACCAGGATGACAAATCACAGTACCACTTGTCTGGATCAAGAAGCAAGCAATATAAATTGTACTGTATCCTCCGTCAAACTAGGATTTTCAGACCACAATGCATTAATTATGCAGGTCTGGTTGCAAAATAACAGTCACGAACACAATAAAATCACTGTACAGAGGAGAAACTTCAATAAAACCCACATGCATACTTTCCTCTTTGATATACAAAATGAAAACTGGCAAAATGTATATGAGGCTCAAACAGTAGGCAGCAAATATGAGGCATTCTTGGATATTTTCTGTTATTATTTTAATTGCCACATTCCCTTACAAACAAAATGTATCAACAAAGATAGAAAACTCTCCAGCTGGATCACTCCAGGAATCATTAGATCATCACAAAGAAAAAGAACTTTTTTACATTAGCAAATCCAAACTACGCAGTAGTGAAGCATTTAAGTCGTACTTTACTCTATATAAAAAGATATTAAGGAACGTAGTAAACCCAGCCAAAAAGCTACAGAATGACAACTATCTCAAATTGTCATCAAATAAGAGCAAAAGCATGTGGCAACTTATTAATATGAATACTAATAGAGGGAAACAACTAGAAAGTGATATTACCTTAAAAATAAATGGAAAATTAGTCTCCAGTGGGAAAGAAACAGCAGAGGAATTCAATAACTACTTTACAGAAACAGTAGAAAACATGGCTAACCATCTTAAAAATATCTGTCCCTTACAACTGGAACCAAACTTATGCTCTGACACTATTTTTAATGCCTACATCTGAAATTGAAATAGAGAAGACACTGCATAGCAACATTTTTAAAAAAAATCATCTGCTGGACAAGATCAAATTCCATGCTTCCTCCTTCATAATTGCAGTAACGTTATCAGTAAACCCCTAGCCCACATAATAAACTTCTCATTCCTGAATGGTGCATTTCCTGGTATGCTCAAAATTGCAAAAATTATACCTGTCCAGAAAAAAGGAAGCAAAGAGGATCTCAGTAATTATCGACCCATTGCACTGCTTTCAACTTTTAGTAAAGTATTTGAATATATAATGGCCACCAGAATCATGTCCTTTCTAGACAAAGAAAATATCCTGTCACCTGCTCAGTTTGGCTTCCAAAGTAAGAAAGCTACAACTGATGCAATACAAGAATTTCTAGATCATGCACTGGAGCTTGTGGACAAAAAACTCTCAGCCATAGGTATCTCCCAAGATCTAAAAAAGGCCTTCGACATGGTTAATCATAGTATACTTTTGCAAAAGATGCATTCCAATGGAATAAGAGGAAATTCCTATGACTGGTTTAAAATCTATCTGGAAGATCGACAGCAGTATGTCGAATTAAATGAAACTAAGCTCTCAGGTACAGCTAGCACTGTACATTCCTCCATACAAACCATAAAGCAAGGCGTTTCCCAAGGCTCCGTCCTGGGCCCCTTGCTGTTCTTACTTTACATAAATGACCTTCCTCACAGCCTACCAGAAACAAAAACCCTTTTGTTTGCTGATGACACCTCTGTACTCATATCTGCGCCTGAACAAATTCTCCAATCTAATATAGATAGGACCACAGATCAAATAAGTCGATGGCTTCAAAGTAACAGGCTGCTTCTTAATGCAAAAAAAGACAATTGGAATAACCTTCCACACCTCCCAAAACAGAAATCCATTACTACCAACTATATCACTGGAAAAAATAATGTTAAACTTGAATATGAAACAAAATTCTTTGGGGGTCACTATTACTGATACGCTCACATGGAAAAGGCACATTGACATTACCAGCACAAAACTTAGTAAAGTATGCTTCATGATTAGATCAATAAGGAACGTCACTAACACAAGTACCCTAACCACAATATACCATGCACTCTTTCACTCTGTACTTAACTAAGGAATCATCTTCTGGGACCAAAATTCGAATCAATTAAGATATTCAAACTGCAAAAGAAGATAGTCAGAACAATTATGTTCAATAAACAAAGAGACACTTGTAAACCATTATTTAAGAAACTAAATATTTTGCCCTTCCCATGCCAATACATACTAGAATTATTATTCTTTACCAAAAAAAGTATCAACAAAATTAGCAAAAATATGGATTACCACGATGACACAAGATCAAAAATCTCTCTAAGAATACTTCCCCACTCAACAAAACTGTACAGTAATGGTGTCAAGTGCATGGGAATAAAATTATATAACCATCTTCCAACTTTTATACAAGAAATCCAAGAAATAAATAAATTCAAACAGACGGTGAAATCTCTTTTAATAAAAGACTGGTTTTATACCATCCAGGAATATTTGGAATCAAAATTGTCTTAGTGCATGATAATGTATCAAAGCTGAATGTTATTAAGTCAATTTTGTCACATCACATCATGTAACAATTCTCTGTAAAGCTGTAACTTTAAGTAACATAATTTGTAGGTAATGTAAAATAATCATTCTTCTGTGTTCTTGTTTACTATTTTAGACTCCTGTAAACTGTATATTTGTATTGACTTATCCCATATCAGTTGTACAAGCCATTGTACTGATTTGATGTACGGGACAAATAAATAATAACTAAATAAATAAAACGAGTATCACTCATTCTGCCTCTATTTTCACATGCACATCAACTAAAAACTCTTGAAATTAACAATGGGAATTAGTAGTATGACTGTATTCTTCCTTGTCTCTGATCATTCTGCAAAACACACAAAATTCCATTGAAGTCATTTGTTTTCTTTGTTTCTACACCTTTGTTTGCTTTATTTGTTTTAAATTTACATTGTGTCTGTCTCCTCCTCTCACAAGAATTAAGGGATATTGAAGAGCACCATAAGATGTGTTGCAGCAATCCGATGCAATCCTTTTCTTTCATCTTTTTCTTTATAATAATAATGTCACAACTTGTGTACTCACTGTCCATACTTACAACAGCAATTTCATTGACATGATGTGCATTATACCAACATTCATATTCTCCAACAGGTCGTTTATTGGCTCGGATCAGCACTTTATGCTCATCAGATGGCATTCAATCCAATGCTGTTTTGAATGTGTGAAATAATTGATCATATTTATGCAAAATTCTCTGCATGTTCAATAATTAACGCAGTCATATTTGTGTGGCAATGAATGACTTCTGTCTGTTTGTCTCCTAATACTAAACTCACGAATTTTTGCAATTGTGTTACTGTAAAAATTCATGAGTTTCATTTGGCAATGGTAACAAAGGTCCTACCGTATGATATCCTTTAATCCAAAACACAAAATTTAATTCATATTCCATATTGCTCAAGAAAGTAGCACCAAGTGATGCCATTTAAAAGCAAGCATTGTATGCTCACATGTTCTGTAGAAAATGTTTTGATTCTGGAGTTTCTCCAGTCACATAACGTAAAAATTCTGGTAGAGGTACTTCCAATGCCAATAATTGAATTTTTCCACTCATACAATGCATTGTTGGTGTTTCTTTACTGAATTCATTGGCACCACAGAACTGCCACACTCAATCCACATTTGTGTTCGTAAATGAATACGACACATGCTACACTGTAATCTCTACTTTTTCTGCTTCACATTTCACTGACATGTTTTGTCACATGTTTATAATCATTGACTTTCATGACCCTTAATCATGGTAACACCTTTTATTCATTTTGTAAGTTTGTTTCTTCAACAGCTGTCTGGTAGCTGTGTGAATCACTCGACCAATTCCTCTAATTTCTTGGTGTTGTTCATCTGTTAAGCTCTTTCTCAATCTAATCATTCTCTTTTGTTGAGAAGCTGAATGTGTTTCTTACTAGTCACCTATTTCATTTCTATGGTGCTCTTTCTGTTTTCTTTTTTTTTCATTCGCCATTCGCAAGATCTCCCCTTTTACATTTTGGCATCCTGTTAAATTTAAATATCAGTACTCTATATTGTAATTACTTCTATAACACTATTAACTATCACTGAAACTGGAACTGACTCGCATGACACACAATGTCATGGTGACATCTATTATCAAGTAGAAAAATTTATATTACATAAACAATGGCAATAGTTTGATGACAAAATCATAAATGTCACTGTAAACTAAAGCCTTTGCAAACAAATCCCCTTTTTAGACACCTATCTCTTAACAAATAACCTTGTATGGCGCATTATGTCCAATACTTATACAGGGTGTACATAAAGTTGGGAACACTTTCAATGTTTTACTGCACAGCAACCAAACATTGTAAAGGTATCATACATATACCATTTTCAAGAGAAACCCAGAAAGTTTTTTTTCCATGTATACCACCACAGCGAAGTTTGATAATTTGCCGATAGTCAGCACTAGTAGCAAACATGGCGAGTTCAGGTTCGTAGCAAGCTTTCTGTGTGTTGGAGTTTGACAAAAACAAGTCTGCTACAGCTGTTCAATAGATGTTTAGAACCAAGTATGGTAAGAAGCCACCAACAAGGAAGGCCATTTACCACTGACACAAAAAATTCGTTACAACAGGTTGCTTCCGCCCGGCAAAGAGAAGTGGACGTCCCAGTGTGAGTGAAGTGAATGTGGAGTATACAAGAGACATAACAAGTTCAATGAAATCAGTGTGTCGTGCATATCAAATGTTGTAAAAAAACTTTCAGAATCTCTCTTCAAAATGCAATATGTATGACATCTGTACAATGTTTAGTTCTTGTGCAATAAATAATTGAAATTTTTCCCGGACTTTATATACACCCTGTACCTCAGTCTAAGAAAAGTCTAGAAATTCTAGTAATTACTATGAATATTCTATGAATCAATAATGTATGGATGACTTGCTGTTCAACTTGCATTTCAAATTAGCTGGAATGTCGGTCATGTCATCAAAGCACTGTCATTACATGTGAATTCCTGCACTTTGTTGTTTTGTAGTGGGTTTGTATTGATAACACGGAGTCTTTCCACCAGTAATGAATTCTTCCAGAAAAGAACTGCCCATGTTTCGCACTCCAATGAAGTCACTGCATGCATCCATGCATCATTGTTTTTGTTTGGGAGTCAAGGTGTAGTACAGGACAAACTTTGCGCACACTTTTCTCATCTTCAAAACATTGTGGACAACGCCTTGGACAATCTACTGCAATTTGTGACCCAACAACATTGTCACACTACGGTTGCACATCCATTACTTAACATTGCCTGCTCACAACTGATTGGTCAAATGCAGATTAGTTCACGTTGACATAATAGTTGCTGTTCTGACACTGATTATATGCTAGGAAGAGAAGAAGTCTAAGAACTTTATGGGTGGATGGCGTACAAATGGCATGAAGAGAGTCAAGGACAGAAAGGTGGCAGCATTATCAGCACCTAACAGAGTTTGAAAGGGGCCCTATTGTGGGGCTCCATTTGTGCAGCTGGTAGAATCATGCGGTATCCAGATTTACTACAGCATCTGGATCTGACAGTTGCCCAATGGTGGACTGCATACGAACGTGAGAGCGGGTATACTCATTGTCAAAGTTCCGGTCAACCATGTCTGACCAACACAAGGAAGGATGACCTTATGGTGCACCAAGTACACTGTAAGCCCTTGACATCTGTACCTCCTGTCAAAGAACAAGTTAATTTAGCGTGTACTGGTAAGTTCACTGTATATTGGATTTGGTTTTATAATCCCTGAAATAATATCACATACCCTCTCAATGTGCTTCCATTTTTTTGACAGGCAGTTTATTTTGTATGTTGAAATATAATGACAATTTCAGTCTGTTAGTTAAATTTCCTTACCAAAAAATCCAAGGCAGCTTGTCATTACATAGTTCTCAAGTGTACCATAAAACAACAGCTTATGCCAAAATTTTCCAAAGCGAGTACCAGGTTGGCACCATCTGGTACAGAAACACCAGTGTTTCACAAATCTTCTGACACTGAAAACCAAAGAAAAATTTTTATGTAAAGAATATTCCTGCAGTTTATTTATCAAAAGGAGTCTCAAAACTATGCAGTTCCATGCATTTTCAAATGTTGCAAAATGACTACAGAATTGTGAGTTACACAGAAAAGATGTGGACTGCAAAGCACTTTGATTTTTTTTATCCATTTGTACCGGATCAGCAACAGCAGCAGCAGCAGCAAAAATTTGACATTCACTGCTCGGTAAAGTTCTCCTCTTGACTCTTCTGCCCACTGTGGTCTTCAGCAAAATGCATCCACACTACTCCTGCTTGTTTTTCTAATGTAAGCCTATGTTTCATCAGGATCTTGTCTCAGTCTTTTCTTATTTCTTGGACTCCAGCAAAGAATTTCTTCATTCATCTACCACTACATGACCCACCTATCTGTAGACCATTGTCACTACAGCCTTACCTGAATCTTTCATTCTCGTCATTCCCTGGTATCATTCATTTGTTTTCCTGTCACCCCTAGCAATTCCCAACATACATTTTCCATTGTTTGCCAAACGTTCCACTAGTTTTAAATGGTATCACTGTGCCACTGTTAAATGTCAAAACAGGTAATACACACTTACCATAAACTTTCCACTGGATCTATAGTCTGTAACAATACTAACCTGGCAGTATCACTACAAATCCTCAGTGATGGATGCAGAACTGTGGTGTCATACCCTGAAGCTGTTTTAGTTGGCAAACTCAAGAGTTCAATGAGAGACGTAACACTACTGATTTGATACTCTTATACATTTACTCAAATAAAATTACACTTTTGTTCATAATTAGCAATTACTTAACAAGAATTTTATTAGTAATTCTCATCTATTCATTCTACTCTTACTTACCCAAAAGCAAGGCATTTTTTTCCATGGTCCAAAAATGTGTCTGGAGCTTAGATTCAGAGGTAAAGCCTAAGGCAGTTCCAAAAAAAAAAAAAAAGAAAGAAAAAAAATGCCACCAGAAGCCGCCATGAACAGTTATTTTGCTGCAGAAGTCATTTTGTAGAGTGAGTTAGAATGTATGTGACTGCTTCAACTCCATTCAGAAGCTGTTGGCACATGTTGATGTACATCAAACCATTTCTCAATGCTGCCAGTATACGTGATATAACAATTTAATTTCATATTCATGAGTACAATTAAGCTCCACATTTGAATATGAGTGTACCTATAAATAAGTTTGGGTGAAACCTTGTTACTATGATACAAGATAATTTGTTATTTACCATGGTAAGTATTTGTGTAAACGGGATTCGTACACCACCCGAAAGATGGGAGAAAGTAGGGGCCAGCAATCAAAAATACTTTGAATGATAGATGTGTAACCAATTTGTTTCATTAAAGCCTCAAATGTTGGGGAAAAATGGCAGAATCAAAAGTTGTACACCTTGTAAAAAATTTTGTGTAGAGCAACATATAGAAACATGTGAATGTGAGCTTAAACTAAATAATGGCACTTTTATAATTGTAGCCATGTATAGACCCCCATTGGGAAATTTTCAACTATTTTTGAAAAACTTGATTTTTTGTTCTGCTATCTGTCAGACAGAGTAAAGCAAATTATTGTTTGTGAAGATTTCAATGTAGATTTTCTGAAAGAGCCTGACAGAAAGATTGACCTTGAAGTATTACTTGGTTCTTTCAATTTGACATCAGTTACTGATTTTCATACTTGGGTAGCAAACTGAAAACTAAGAAAAATATTTAGCAGTTTTAAACATGTAACATTTATTGAAACAGGCCATTTACTTAGGGAACCCTTCACAAGACATGGGCTGCATAGAAATTCTAGGGATAAGAGAGAACTGTATAAGCAGATCTTGGAATGCTATTTCCAAAACTAAAACAGAGTTAAACATGTGACACTCCCATTACCAGAAAAATGAATACCTGGACCATTTAAATTGGCATCTTGTGTAGCATTTCCAATGAAAGTTTCCATTACATAGGTACAAAATCTGGTTGTACCAGCAGTAGAATTATTACCAACTGATTTGATGACAGAAATACAGTAACATGCCAGTGACTCACAGAGCACTCAGCACACTCGACAGTCAGAATTATACGAACCTCCGGCAGTAACCATAAGAATAAGGAAGCTAAGAAGAAAAGAGAATTCCACACTCCAACATGATATTTGACATCCTTCACAGCTGAGGAAGAGGAAACAGCAGATCAGAAGCCCAAATCATCATCATCATCATCATCATCAGGATTTCCTTCCATTGAGCCAGGTAAGAACTTTATGAATGATATGCCTCCATTGGTTTCTGTCCTGGTACAGCTTTTCCCTCTTCACTACATCCCATGTTACTCCTCTCCTCTTGAGATCTTCCTTAACCTGGTCTTTCCATCTCTTTCTAGGCCACCCAACTGGTCTTCTTCCTGGTACCTCCATCTCCAAATACTGGTGTGGAGATCAAGTTGGGTGCATTCGCTTCACATGACCGAACCACTTCAATCTCAAAGCACTCATCCTCTCCTCTGTAGTCATTGTCACCTGCAGGTCTATCAGGGGACACCACCTTAACATAGCACCATCAGTGCAAACCTCTTTGCGTGCTCTGGATCCGGAGGACTATGCCGGCGGTAGCGTAGCTACCAGCATGGTCACCCATGCTGGACAGGCTAAAGAGGAGGAGCCAAACAATGACCTATCATTAGCCTGTCTCCTATCCTATCCTAAACCTCTCCTTTTTCCTTACCATTATCAACCCTTGCCAGGGATAGGCGAAGTCCTTAACGGCAGCTATGGCGGAGAAGAACATCTTTGGTATGGCACAGCTGGTGGAGGAGGCACCCTTTCGCTCCTAAGGGCAAATGAGGAGTGGAACCACTGCCTTGTGGTGAAGAGGGACCTTCAAAGGCTGAGGGAATAAACCCTGAAAGAGAACCCTCAGATGTGTTAGGCTTAGCAGGCCAGCAGATGAGAAAAAGTTGTTATTGCTTTCAATAAAAGAATGAAGCCCAAACCTCCGATACATACACTCTGTGAAATTACTCTGGCACCCAATAATTTTAAAAATTTAAGCAAGTCTAAATCTCTAGCAATTTTCTACCAGAACATAAGAGGACATAAAAATAAAATAGACCAGTTAGTGATGAACCTAAATGACAGCAAATGTCAAAAGCAACCTGACATACTATATTTCACACAACACCCTGTTACAAGTATAATTCACATGCTGTGTATTGACAGCTTCTGTTCAGCAGCTCATTATTATAGATCTACCGTGGAGAAAGTGGTGTAGTGATTTATGGTAGAAATAATGTAGTATTTAGAGCCCTAGACTTAAGTAATTTTTATATGGGAAGCAGAAAAGAAATGGAGGGGGAGGGCAACCATTTCAGTGCTGTTACTAGATGACTTTAATGTAAATTTCTTGGCTGAAAGTAGTAACAGAGTAGAACTGGATGAACTGATGAACTCTTAACAATTTAGTGCAAGTGGTAGAATTTCCCACTATGGTAACTGACCATCCTAGTACTTTAATTGATAACGTTTTTGTTGATGAGTCTAGACACAGCTGCCTGACAGTCAGTCAACTATTAAATGGATTGTTAGACCATGTTACTGTATGTCTTACTATCCCTCAGTTCAATCTTACGATCAAACCTATCTAAAAAACTGCGAGATTAATACATAAAGAAATAATGGAGACATACAGGCAGAATCTACAGCCTGCAGATGTGGTCTGAAGTATGTAATATAATATAAACAGGTGTTAACTTAAAATTTGATTTATTTATTAGTCAAGCCATAAGTCTTTTTGAGGAGGTGTTTTCAAAGAAAAAGAGCTAGAGAAAACCACCGTAACACTGTAACATAGCCAAGGATTACTCAGGGCATAGAAATTTCAAGCAAACCGAAACGGGAATTGTAGGCATCTGCCAGATTACCTAACAGTTCCAAAATGGTGAGGCATGATAAAGAGAAATGTAAGATATTAAGGAAGGTGATACAAAAATACAAAAGTATGTGCTTAAAAGAGAAAACTGATAAATCTAACAAGACAATGAAAACCATATGGAAATATGAGAAAAATGTTCGGCTGTCAAAGAAATGATTAGTTTAAGAAACGAGTGCATTAACGTGAATTATCTTGAAATGCTAGCAAATATTTTCAACAATCATTTCATAGTAGTTACAAATCCAGCAGCGTGCTTAGGTTCTGTAGATAAAGCTACAAAATTCTTGCATAACACTCAAACTAACAAAATAGAAGAGATGAAAGTTTGGAAAATGACAATGAAGGAAATAGAAAAAAAAAACTTTCTTTAAAAAAACAAAACTTCTTCTGGAGCTAATAGCATTTCCAGTAAATTATTGAAATATTTCTGTAGAGGAATAAGTAAAGCCCTGTGCCACATTTTAATATGTCACTTGACCAAGGAGTAGTCCCTGGCATATTAAAGTATGAACATACACGACCAATTTATAATAAAGGGAGAAAAGACAGATGCTACAAACTATCACAGTTTTAGAATTCTCATTTTTTAAGGTATTGGAGAAAGTGATACAAAGCAGAGCAGAATGGTGCAGCATCTTAGCAAATACAATAGCCTCAGCAATAGCCAGTTTGGTTTCCAAAAGGGGGTATCAACATAGAATGCAATACAAACATTGGTTGACAATTTTTTGGAATCTATGAATGACAATACAATGACATTTGGAATATTTTGTGACCTGTCAGAAGCTTTTGGCAATGTTGAACCCCATATTCACTTGAACACCCAGGAAAAGAGAGGAATAGTTGGCAAGTAGCTTGTACCTTAGTTATGTGGTAGAAAGCAGAAAGCTATAATGGAAGGAATGCATGGTGGCCATGTATCTTCAACTGTGGCTCCATTGGAATTAGAATGCCTCAAAGCTCAGTAGAATTAGACTGCCTCAAAGTTCAGTATTGGGTCTATTGATTTTCTAATATTTATTAATGATTTGCCATGTGACACCACTACATCAGTTAATAATCCTGCAGGGAATATATTAAATGACAGACTAAATATGGCATTTGCAGATGTGGTTTACAAATGATTTAAAATTAATGGTCTTTCAGTTAATCTAAAAAAGATAAATTACATTAATTTCTCCTCTAATACTAGTGTCACAGACAAAATAAATTAAAAATGGGTGGCCACGAGAGTCGTCCTATTTTTGCATCTGCATACGGACAGCATACTGAAGTGTCCATAACATATTCAAGACCAGTGCAAAAAACTGAGTACAACAACATTTGTCTAAAGAATACAGTGGAACCTCACTTAACGAGCACTTCCAATGACAAGCAATTCGCATAACAAACAAAACAAACTGTAAAAAAAAATTACTCACTTAATGAGCAATGTTTCGCATTGCAAGTGATGATGATTTAGTGAGATGTCACCAGCAGTTTGCACACAGCAGGGGAGGGGGGTGCAGAGGAGGGGGGGGGGGGGGGACATTCAACAATATGAACACCTTGTCAGCAGCAGCATATGAACAATGTCTTTAGTATGTTCTGCAGTCTGGGTTTAGTGTTCTTTCTGCTACCATCTTAGAGCTGCTTGTGATCACACATTTTTCTAAACCTGCATTCACACAGTGTTTTTCACTGTGCAAATTTTAATAACCTTCATAGAAATGTCCCTGGAGAAAAATCCACAAGAATATGACCTTAAGAGAAAGAAAAATGACCTTCGAAATGAAACTTAGAATCACTGTAAAATGCGAACGTGGTCTGAGTATTGTTGATTTAGCATGCACATACATCAGTCTACATCAACTATTTGTGAGTGAGAAAGTCCTAAAAACGGTTTCACATTCTGTACAATGTCAAAAGATTGCTCTTTATATGGATAAATGAAAAGTAATTACAAGGTGATACTATTAACAAGAACATCATTTGTAAGAAGGTGAGAATGATTTTTGCTGACCTCATTAAGAAGACACCAGGATCATCAGTGGCCAAAGAAGAGTTTAAGGGAAGCCGTGAATGGTTTGGGAAGTTTAGGAGAAGTACTGACATCCACTGCAGTGTGAGGCATGGCAAAGCAATCAGCTCCTATACAAAAGCAGCAGAGAACTTCATCAGCAACTTTAAGATGTTCATAGATTCTGAGGGTTATCTGCCGCAACAGGTTTTTACTTGTGATGAGATGGGTCTATTCTGCAAAAAGATGCTGAATTGCACCTTTATAGCAGGAGAGCAGAATGCATTGTCAGCCAATGAAAGACTGTCTCACACTGCTATTCTGTGCCAAAGCAAGCGGTGACTTGGAAATTAAACTGCTGCTTGTTTACCATTCAGAAACTATACGAGCCTTCAAGAAGTGTCAAGTCCAGAAGAGCAGGTTAAAAGTGATGTGGAGGTCTAACAATAAGGCTTAGGTGATGTGATCTTTTTAATGATTGGATCAATGAATATTTCCTTGAGATGAATCAGCCACTCCATGTCTTGCTTGTTATGGACAAAGGTCCTGCCCATTCACCAGGCCTACAAGACTGCCTTCTTGCAGAATTTCAATTCATCAAGATCCAATTTCTGCCTCCCAACGCCACTCTGTTACTCCAGCCTATGGACCAGCAGATTATTTCTAACTTTAAAAAGCATCATTGAGATGACTGAGGCTAACAATCTCACTCTCAGAGCCTGCGTCAAGATGATCGAAAAGGTGTAGGAAGAGGTTACCTAGGGAACTCTCACTTCTGCTTGGAAGAAGCTTTGGCCAGGGTGCACTGTCAAATGTGACTCTGAGGCATTTGAGCCAGTACCTGTGGAGCCTGGGTCTTTGGCCAAAAGCATGGGACTGGAAGTGGATAATAATGACATCGATGACCTTGTGGAAGATCACAGCCAAGAAATGACCACTGAAGAGCTTCTGGAGTTGCAGTGTGTTTCACAGAAGGAGGTTGTGGAGAGGAGTTCTTCAGAGGAGGAGGAGGAGAAGGAGGAGGAGGAGTTGGTAGCAGCAATCTTCTGGAGAAATGCTGAAAGCATGGGAATCACTTGCATCATAACTGAAAACCATCACCCCAATAAAGGAGTGGCTATGTGTGCTACAAATTTATCATCACCCCAATAAAGGAGTGGCTATGTGTGCTACTAATTTATCTGATGACAATGCTGTGTCTCATTTTCACCACGTGTTGAACAATCAGCAGAAAAAATGACTATAGATAGCTTCCAAATAAACAAGAATTAGTTACGTATCATGAATAATAAAGCACATAATACTGCACGTATAAATTTCTTTAAATAAATGGCATGAATAAGATAAAACATTTAGTACTTTTTCTGCATGGAAAGCATTATCATATTTTACATTAATTTATATGGATAAACGGTTTCACTTAACATGTGTTTCATGCTACGAGTAAGATTCTGGAACGAATTAGGCTACCTATGCAAGGTTCCACTGGAAAATGTAACAGTAGGGAGATGAGCACAATAAAAACAGCATACTTTGGCTATTTTCATCCACTTAAGGCTCATGGCATAATATAATGGAAAAATCAACTGCAAGCAAAAAAATTGTTGAATATTTCTCAGGTATTCGGCTAGGTGGCATTGTCCAAAAGGCATGATATTTTTTCAAGCTGACTTCCTGCTATCTTCATGTGTTGCTGATGACTGAGTGATATCTGCTGGGTGCCATCTTTATATCCTCCGACGCCCTCCCCTCTCACAGCCTCCACCAGGACACGGACCTGGTGCAGTGGTGGGGGAAGAGTAGCATCGGGCATCAATCAAGAGTCCTCAGTAGTGCCGTGGCTTGTGTCTGACCTTAATCTCTATTAGCATGGCAACAATGATTCCTCATCCTCTTCAGTTGTCAAGATGGAGTGACCTTTCACATGTACTGCCACTGCGCCTTGGTCATACTCAAGGCAAGCCCAGGCCTTCGTTAACTGAAAGCCGCTGCCTTTATTTATCAATTCGTCATACAGTCAGATCCTGCAGCTTCTTTGAGAATACAATCCTATAAGGTGCAAAATTATTGCAACAACTTGATGTCACTGTAATTCATGGGATGTCCACAGGAGATGCAGTGCTCTGCCACAGAGGACTTTGTCAGCTGTACATTGTCTGTGTGGCATTTATAGTTAGCGCAACTCTCCTGTAGTGCCTAGATAGTCTGGTCTACATACGTTTCTACTGAATAGAAAGACGGTTCACATAAGCGTGAATTCAAGCAGTTCAATTCAATTCAATTCAATTCAATTTTTATTATCACATAACATGCCTTATACAATCAAAGATTGTGACATAGGTGACTTGTCAGTTTTTACACTATATATAACAATACTAAAAATAGACAATAAACTAATAATATACATGGTGTAACATCTTCAAAGAGGTATTTTAATTACAATTATAATGCATTGTTACTATTCATGAAATCTTCTACACTATAGTAACATTTATCTTTCAGATATTTTTCCAGGTCTCTTTTGGTGCCTTTTACATTTGGGTCATCCACATCTTTCCATATTTTATTTACAAATTTCATGCCCATATAGTATGGGGTTTTTTCATATGATTTTAAACGGTGGGTAGGTAACATGTAGCTCGTTCTATGTCTTGTATCATATTAATGCAAGAAGAAGTTGCCCTCAAAAAGTTGCGGGTTTCTTTTCGTGAAAGTGAGAGTTTCATAGATGTATATGCTTGGAATGCTCATTAGATCCAGTTTTACAAATAAAGGTTTGCAGTGTTGCTTTGGTTTTGCTCCCACCATTGCTCGGATGATTCTTTTTTGTAGTCTAAAAGCTCTAAGTAAATTTGTTTTTTCAGACCCCCAGAAAATTATACTATACCTAATGACTGAAACAAAATATGCATTATATACAGTTTTTCTTACAGCTAAATCAGTAATACTATACAAGATATTCATAATATATACAAGACTATTCAGTCGACCCAGTATGTTGTCCACATGGCGACTCCATAACAGGTTTTTATTGACTAACACGCCAAGGAATTTGACACAGTCTGCAGTCTCTAATTTTTTGTCCATATACCTTATTTCACTTATAGACTGTGCAGATTGTTTTGTGATAAAATGAACAATTTCTGTTTTTGTAAAATTTAATGTCAAGTTATTGTTTTTGACCCATGCCTCCACTTCCCCAAGTGTTTGTTCAATATGACGAATTAGGTCTACCTCATTTTTACAACAGACTACAGCTGTTGAGTCATCTGCATAGAGGATAGTATCAGACTGGACCTGACATGGCATATCATTAATATAATATAGAAAAAGCAGTGGCCCTAATATTGAGCCTTGTGGAACACCTAATTGAGTGCTTTTCCAGCCAGAGAGAAATTTCTTGCCATTGATGTTAATAAGTACTCTTTGTTTTCTGTTTGCCAAGTATGATGACATCCAGCTAAGAGATTTGCCTTGGAAACCATAGCGTGCCAATTTTTGGAGAAGCAGGTCATGATTTACTGTGTCGAAGGCTTTGGACAGGTCACAAAAGATGCCTGACACACACATTCTATCATCAAGACATCTGGTGACTTTTGTGACTAATTCATTTATTGCATGGATTGTGCTGCGGCCTTTTCTGAAACCATATTGATTGCCTAAGATAATGCTGTTATATGAATTGTGATTTTCAATCTGATCACATGCAGCTCTCTCAAATATTTTTGAGAAAATTGGTAACAGTGAGATTGGCCTATAGTTGCCCAATTCATCTTGTTTGCCTTTTTTGTGTATGGGCCGAACTTCTGCATATTTTAATTGATCTGGGAAACAGCCCTCATCAAATGATTGGTTGATTATGAAAGAGAGTGGATATGCAATACTGTGACGGACTATTTTTATTATTTCAGTGGGGACCTCATCCCACCCCGCAGATTTTGAATTTTTTAGGGACATTATGATTTTGATGACATCTGAGATGGAAACATGAGAAAACTTAAAACATGTGCAATTGCTATCTGTCATATTGGGCTTTGTATTTGGTGGTGAACAGTCACCAAATTTGTTACAGTTTATGAAAAAGTCATTGAATGATTCACAAATGGCACTGGGTTCTGTAACAGCTCTACCATTTATCACTATTTTAGAAGGGCATTTTCTCTCTGCCTCACTGCCAACTTCACTTCTTATAACAGACCAAACAGCTTTTGATTTGTTTTTTTGCATTTGAAATGTAGTCGTTATTTGCAGTACGTTTTGCTAGTTTAACTATTTTGTCAAATGTTTTTTTTGTATGTGCTTACATACTTAAGAAATTGAGGGCTTCGATTTACTTTTGCCTCCATATGCAGTTTCCTCTTAGTAGCACTAGACACTCTAATTCCTTTTGTTACCCAGGATCTACTTTTTTGGGACCTGGTCCTCACTGTTACAAAAGGGAAGCATTCATTGAATATACCCAAGAATTCAGTTAAAAAGTTATTGTAATTGTCACTTGTGGAAGTGTGTTTGCTGACTGTCCACTTGGTTTGGCTTAGTTTTTTGCAAAATACTTCCACATTTTCTTGACTGAAATTCCTACATCTTTTTGTTGTGCAGACTGAATTTTGCTTCGGTAGTGATACAAATAGTGCTTTATGGTCTGATACTTCTAAATCTACAAGAAACTTTTCTTTTACATAATAATTATAACTACTTACAATATTGTCAATACATGTTGCAGAGCTTGCTGTAATTCTTGTATACTGATTGAAATTGAGATTTAGCCCATTTGTGGCTACCAGGTTCTTTAAGTGTGAAGAAAATTTGTCATCAGTCCTTACATCTATGTTGAAGTCAGCACATATAACCACTTTCTTGTACAGTTTCTCACTTTTTAATTTATGTAGCAATGTATCAAACTTATCTAAAAATACAGAGCTTATATGGTACCCAGGGGTGTGATATATGCTGATAATTAGTGTGTTATACTCTTTAAGTTCTATACAACAACTTTCAAATGTGCCTTCTTCATTCAGATGGCTAAAATTCTGTCTGATATCATAGTCTACCGTGGAATGAACTAATATGCAAGAGCCTCCATACCCATTGGTCCTACAAAAGCTGGTAGCCAGTTTATAACCTGTAAGCTTATTTAGGAGACTGATATTTTCAGATTTTAGCCAATGTTCATTAAGGCATATTACTTTCACAGATTGTTTCACACTTTCTAGCAAAATTTCTATATCATAAAGCTTCCTGATCATTCCTTCAGACAGACCTCTTATGTTCAAGTGCATAACGAAATTACTACTGCATATATTATTAGGTAGAGGGTCTTTAAAACTAATTTGACTATAAAGTAACGGAACGTCCACCTGAGAGTTGACTACTTGTTCTGGATTCGTTGTATTGGGCCAAATTCGGATAGAACTGGCCCCCTTCATCAGTTTTCCTGTGTGTGAGCATCTGGATGATGAGTAGGTAGTTTTCTTGACGATAATTTCAGTCTTTGCTGTATGTTCTGAGGCTGGTTCTGGCACCGTCTCATCTTCTGGACGTGATGTTCTTGTTTGAGCTGGCGCTGTGGCTGCGATTTTGAAATTGTTTTCTCGTTTATCCATTTCCTTGCTCGAAACTGGTTGCACAGCAATTGGTTTTCTTGCAACGTCGTCGTCTTTTTGTATTAATTTCGCTAGCATTTTGCCAACGTATGACTTGCCAGCGTTATTATAATGTAGTCCATGTTTCGTAAACAAATCTCTTGCATCTGGAAGATCAAGAAATGTTACATTTTGTTGGGACTTGCATATTTTGTAGAATTGTCTGTTTACTTTTGCAAGCTCCAGATTTACGATGGAATTGTCTTGCAGGTCGTATCTGTGAGGCAAACTAGTAACTATGATGTTCGGAACTTTCAGATCAAGTAATGTATTTTTTAAACACTGGGTCGCATGTTTACTCTCATTTCTGTATACATCATTACTTCCACCCCTGATTATGACGGCATCATTCTTAGATAGCTCATTAAGTGAGTTGCTGCTCTTAATTATCTCAGTCAAAGGTGCACTGGGTTTCGTCATACCTGTTGCCGTGAATAACGTACTGTACTCATTTATTTTTTCGGCAATTTTCTTGGCGTGGCTATCACCAAGTACAACAACTCGTCGTTTGATGTTCACTGGTTTATTTTTCGTATTAGATGTTTTCTTGGCTGCGCACTCGACTGGAAGTTTCGTCACTGATTTTTGTTCGTCATTGTTCTTTGTCTTATCACAGTCTTCGTCTAGTGTTGTGAATTTATTTGCTAGCGGTATCGCCGGAACTGTACTCACTGTCTGTTTGTTTGTTTTTTTTCGGCAATCGCCACGTTTCTTGCGCAGAACGACGGTTAACAACACTGTCTTGTGCTAGACGATGATCTCGCTCTATCCCTTTGTATTTCGTTTCCAGTTCTTGATAGTTCTGCCGAAGTTCTTCATATTTCGTATTTATAGTCATTAAATTCTCTGTAAGCACAATTATTACTTTTTCTTTTGATTTTATCGTGTCCATTACCTTGTTTATCGTGACACTCACAACGCACTGACGGCATGTCCAATCATGTTCGTCTTTTATATATTTTAGATTCACTTTGACACATTTGTCGTGATACCACGACCTGCACTTGATGCATAGGATACCTCTCTTTACCTTTTTTACGCAGATTTTACACACGTCACTATCACTTTTTAAGGAAACTGAGACATCGTTACAGAACAAAGTTTCATTCGGCGCCATTAGCACTGGCCAAACATTTCTCCTATGAGGCTTAGGGAATCTCTTAGCAGCACCCTTGTAAAGAGAGAGACTATGCTGAAACTCAACATGAGTCTGAAGTTCTGGAATTGCTGGATGAAATCTGCTGAATTTCATATGTGGTGCAGCCATTTTCCCACAAAGGAGTTGGGCATTACTGTCAGATGTTTTGCCAATTCATATGTTGGTGCACCAATATTGTTAACATTTGGACGGAGAGGCATAGTTTCATTGGGGACATTAGGCAGTCCATAAAGCCCAGGTGGTGCAGCTGCTGTGGACGAAGTTTCTTCACTGTCTTCTTGTCTGGGTATGTGTGTTGGAGAATCTCAAAAGACATACACTTCACTCAGTTGGTAGGGTCATCTTCAGTTCTCCTGTATGTGTCACATTCTAGAAGGTCATACAATTTTGCATGTAAATGTGACTTGGTAACAAGAACATGCAACTCCTTTTGTCTGCTGGGAGGGTGACTGTCTCAGCAATTTCTTGGAGCTGCTGAGTCCTTTCCTCACTTTCTTGGAGATGTTTGGCTGAACAGTGGAATAGCCCTGGTAGGTGTAACTAAATGTTCCATGTCATATTTCTGCTGCAGTGTCCCAAGGAAGTGCAGGAGTTACCTGTTCCATTGTGCTGATAAATTCTGCTGTTGCTATGGTCACCAGCATCAATGCATAATTTAGCCCTTTCCCAGTATAGGCAAGATAGCACTGTCAGTCGCTTTCTCAGTACAATTATTGATGACAGTTCTCTGAGGTTCTTGCGGTGGTTCAGCAGCAAGGTGTTCATATTTAGCAGTTTGTCTGTAGATGGATGAGTATCACACTTCATTGGCTTGCTAACTGCATACATCCATTTCCACAAGTTAGAGAAGACTGCCAACGCCACTGAAGGTGGAGCAAAAAGAGTTTTCCTGATGTCTCATTAAGAATCCATCAAGGGTCCTCTCCCTGACCAAGGCCGGCTGGCTATTCTGGTGATTTGGTTGGTAGCTGGAGTTCTGATTTGATGAACAGCCTTCGCAATAGATGATTTGAATCATACCATCATTTGTTAAGGTTATTCATCACATCAGAACTGCAGTCACCAACTGTATCACCAGAAGAGCCAGCCTGGCCTTGGTCAGGGAGAGAATCCAGTACACTCGACAGATTCGACAAGGCCACAAGAAAACTCAAGCCTGTGTCTACAACCTGCACTCATACATGTGTTATGTATATTCCCATACAGAGGAGACATGAATGCAGGCCCAAAGGAACACTGCATTGTATTTCTGAATAACACAGGCACTGCAATATTGTATTTATCTGCTAACACTTGGCAAGCGAATTTCATTTAAAACATCTCCCCCATATGGGAATATACAAAATGGCTGTATGAGTGTAGATTGTAGACACATGGTTGATGACATATGGAAGTTTAGATCTGGCCATGGAGCGTGCTCAGATAGGTTAATTGAAAGGTGATCACTCGCGATAAGTGCAAAATCCGAGCTCAAGTTACAGTCCAGCACAAATTTTCATTGTCATCATTCCATTATACAGCTGATGATTGTCCATATTCACAGCTGCAAATACATTAGACCTGGTTGGGAACATGCCTCAGTTTGAAGAAAAACTAAGGCAGTTACTTTTAGATGGATCTTATTATAGTATATATGAATAATTTAGCCATAAATGTAGCAGTAAAGTTCTTGTAGACTGTAACTATGAAATACAACATATGTTTGTAGTATACGTTTCCTGAAAAATATGTAAGTTGAAACAACTGGTACACGCAGTAAGCAATTTTAAACTAGAGGACGTGAATGAACATTATATTATAAGATTGTCTGTAATACTAAGATGTGAACTGTGTGAAAGAATATGCATATGTACCCATAAAAAATTATTTGTTGCCTATGAAGAAGGTGTATGATGCATAAATGCACATAATAATTTTACAGTAATTTTTAGCTCCTTAGTATACTTAAACCTGTTTTTTGGCCCATGTAGCAGATTCATCATTCTTTGTTTATGTACAGTGTAACTTAAACTCAAATTCACATTTTTCTGTATATTCCTAAGCAAAGCAATGTATGGATGTTGAACTATCAAAAGTTCAGTGTACTTAGGTACTACACAGTAATTTTTAAAAACTTATTTGTTCTATATCCAGTGATCTGTTCACAAATGGATCTTTAAAACTTGAAATAAATAACTCTCGTTACATGTCTAACTAGACATATATGAAGAATTACACCATGCACCTTTCTGGTTTGACATTATATATCTAGGTATTATTTTAGGAAGTACATTATATGTAGGCCTATACATTATATGAATAAGTATTATTAAAATGCCTTTGAAATGTTTCTTGAATTGAACAGTATGCTTTACTTTTAATCCAAATTTATATAAGTCCGAAATGCTTAAACATATATAGAGGCAATGTTTGTACCGTTTACAGCAGATTATTGTTTAAAGTCAGGATTACACACATAAATTTAAACTCACGGCAATTTCCTATATGTTCATCTTCATCTTCAATATTTATACTCACCTATACAGGAGCAATGTGTGAGGCACAGAAACACATATTACAGAAAACATCATTCAAACTAGCTTTCGAGCACTAGCTCTTTTTCCAGGAATTGTGCACACACTGTCACCCACACAACCACAAAGACACCCAAATACACACTGCCTTGTCCACAGGAATATGCTCGAAAGCCAGTGTGATGCTGTTTTCTGTTATGTTTTCCTGCGCTCCTCACATTGATCTGCTATAGGTGAGTGGTTACCATTACTTAATTTTACAAATTGCTCCATTCAGGAATTTCCAAGAATGCTGTTTTCTGTTATGTGTTTTTGTGCTCCAAGCATCAATTTGCTATATAGGTGAGTGGTTACCGTTCTTTACTTTTACTTATTGCTCCCTCCAGGGATTTCACTTATTTTCATATAGGCCTATATATTAGCAACTTGTGTGAAAACAGGGAATTGAAGTCTTCCATCTTTGTACAAGGTGGCATGTTTGTTAAAATTTCAAGTTCACTTCTTGTAATTTAAAAACAATAGTAGAGAATACAACTTGACAAAAGGCACAAGTTGATATAGGACTACTCAAAAACTGTAACTTACTTGGTTGCTACAATAACAACAAAAACTTGGGCTGCTTACAATTGTGACGAAAACGTTACTTTTTACTGAGCCAGAAGAAAACATAATAATGCTCCATGAATTCGAGTTGAAAGAAATTAAGAGGCTTTCTGAAGGTTTCTATGCAACTTCAGTAGCTAAAAAATATACAAAATATCAAGGAATATGGCATACGGAAATAGAATATGAAGAGTTTTGCGCCAGTTTTTGATGTGTTGGCTAACTTGTCGTCGCTGACTAACTTATATATTCGTCTTAACCAAGAGAAAACTTCCAGCGCGAAAGTTTCTCCAAAAACATTGAAATTGTTTCAAGAAATTGTCCCTGCACGCTCTTGTCGAAAGATATGTATGGTATGCTATCTTTGCAGTGCAAGCGAAACGTTTTCAATCGAAAAACTGTAGAGCCACACCCAGCACTTGATGCACAAGAAAACAACGATAAAAATTTCAGAAGTAAAGAAAAATGCAGTAGGATGGAATACGAATGTGAACAAATTCATAACAAGTTTTTAGGAAAAACCTAATAAGTGCAGAACTGACAGTCGTATTTTAAACGGCATACTGGCGAGTAAGCTACAAGAAATCCTCTCTCAAATATTCTCAATCTGGTATCTCTTTACTCCATTACCATTTCGACTGGTACCGGTACTTTGATGATTTACTCTCAAATGGGTCAGAGTGAGGAATGAAAAGTACCGTTATTACAATTATAATAATAATAATGTCTCCGAAACAGTTAGATAGCTTGAAGTTACTCGATAGTAATGTCAATATCTCTCTTTCATATTGATTGTGATTAAGGATTGAAACAGATGCTACTTGACAAGCTCAAGCATGGCGGTGTCTGAAGAATTCATCATTAGACAACAGCACGAGCAATTTCTCCAGCATTGTCCTGCAGTAGATGCGTTCAGTATGTTACGTCTAGATAAAGTTTTACTGTGTGTTCTTCTATTTTACGGATAATCTATTAGCAGCTAAGAAACAAATACACTATTTTAAAATAAGCCCTTAATATCAGACATGCCGTACTTACATCGAGCAACAGTGACGGCAGCGGTCGACGAAGGTGTAAATAGGTTTTTCTCCTTGGTGAATCCTTATTGAATTCAGTTTTTCTCGTTCGTACCGCAAACATTTCTTCCTCAGTCGAACAGCTTTCAGTGAAAACACGAAGTATGACATATAGCACTTTCAATGGTCCATACATCCAGACGAACTATATACCTTTTCCTTCATCCACAGGAAACAATCGGGTAAGATAAAAAAATGAAATTTTGATCTGTGGCAGTAGCTACTTTCACTGATATCGTCAGTACCGACGTTGTGTTGAGTGTGCTACATCAGACAGAAGAACAATTCTCTCAACAATCGAAACAGACAGTGTTATTGCAGGTTAGCTCGCGAATTATAATGAACTTCACAGTTTGTCTGTCAGACGAAATTTAAATTATTAACTTATCAATATAACACAACATTGGATACGGTATGGGGAGAGCTTCTGTAAAGTTTGGAAGGTAGGAAACGAGATACTGGCAGAAGTAAAGCTGTGAGTACCGGGCGTGAGTCGTGCTTCGGTAGCTCAGATGGTAGAGCACTTGCCCGCGAAAGGCAAAGGCCCCGAGTTCGAGTCTCGGTCGGGCACACAGTTTTAATCTGCCAGGAAGTTTCAATGCGTATAATTATTTCGAAAATACGTCAAATTCATAAGAGGGAGCCCATTGTTTCCCTGCTATGAACTCCCCATCAATTCTGCTTCTATAACACAAGCTGCAAAATGCTAATCACTGCAAAAAAGGAGAGAGTATCTTGCAATACTTCTTAATAAAAATGGCAACTGCAGCTACCATATCACTCCTCAAAGTAGTTCGTGGTCCCTTGGTAACTTTAAATTCTAACGTAAATTTCTTTCCCAAGTGGGCAAATTATTATTAATAATAATTATTAATGATATAAAAATTATTAATAATAATTAGAGAAACGAGTCGCACATCGCCAGGCAACCAACCAGTTACATCGCAAGCATGAATTGCATGCGATCGCTCGAATTGCCTGGGATTTCGACGCGACCAGCGATCAGCGACCGATCGCTGCCATTGGCACGCACAAGTGCTATCGATCGCCCTTGAGACGGATCGCTGCGACGCCGGTGTGTGGGGCCCTTTATGTGATGATGTAATTACAACAGGGACTGACGATAAGTGTTGCCAACACAGCCTATTTTCGGATGCTTCTGGCAATTTCATATTTCTTAAAATCGGAAAATATTCTTCTCAACCGACAGCCGAAAATCGGGCAGATTTCTCAAGCTACTGTAATTTAATGAATTAAACACAATTTAATAATTTAATCAGTGTAATTTCATTAACGTAATTCACGTTGTTATTGAAATATTAACCGTCAAACAAGAAATTCGACAGAGTTTATAACGGAATTTTGAATGGACTTTCAGAATAGATACCGTAATACCACAGTCTAACATAAGGTAATACGTTGTTTAACAATCAGTATTGTGATTGTTATTGCTTGCTGTTCGATGCCTGATGCAGTAAGATTGCAGTGGATTCCTTGAGTAAACAATCGCACTTGCTAAAATATAGCTTGCAGTTGCTATCACAGCCACTCTTAATTATCAACATTACACAGACATCAGTCTCTAAGTGCGTTTATTTCAATCTTTTCACTTTGAAATATAAGTCAGTTTTCTTAGATGTGTCTACGATTCCTTAAAAAATGCCAGAGAAACCTCCATATAAGCAACAATTTACAGAATAGTTGTAAAAAGATGTAGAGGTAAAAGCTGGATTCAGAAGGTGCCGACAGATAGAACAATGGTGCAATGTCGTTTTTGTCAGTACCTTCCCAGCTGCAAGTATTCAGAACTGAGAGATCTTTCTAAATCCGAAAAGTATGTGAAAGTGGCTAAACTATTTTCTCGTGTTAGACAGTCCAAATTTCATCAGTCACAACAGCCAGAGCCGATGCCTGAATGACTTTTATGAGTATGCATTGTGGTATACAGTTTGTTGATCATCTCAGCGAACTGACCAAATGGCGTTTCCAAATAGGTGATCTGAAAATACATCGCACAGAATGCAGTGAAGTAAAAAAAGTACTATATGAACACTTTAAAGTTTAATTGAAAAATTATGTTGGTGAAATTTCGTGTATCATACTTATCGAAGGGAGCCAAAAGTACTATTACGAAACAGCTATGTAGGTGTTTGTACTTTTACTTCCCAGAAAACAAAGACCTTGTAGTTTCAACATTTGTGAAACTGTTAAGAGATTTATTCACATGATGCAAAAAATTGCTGTGTGGAAGCTGTAAGAATTGAATTTGCAGAAGACGCCTGGTATAGGCACAGATGATGCATCTGATATTCTCGGAAAAGACAGTGGAATTTATACTCTACTTAAGCAAGAAATTCAACACCTCATCCTCGCAACATGTTCTTGTCACCCCATCCAGTTGGCCTTTTTTCATTCTTGTAAAAAATAATTACCAACCCATTTGGAATTCATTTGTTTTTCAGAAACACACAACTGATTTCACCGTTGATCGATAACGGTTGGGGGGGGGGGGGGCTTGATTTTGTGCACGAGACCAAACAGCGAGGTCATCGGTCTCGTCGGATTAGGGAAGGATGGGGAAGGAAATCGGCCGTACCCTTTCAAAGGAACCATCCTGGCATTTGCCTGAAGTGATTTAGGGAAATCACGGAAAACCTAAATCAGGATGGCTGGACACGGGACTGAATCATCGTCCTCCCGAATGCGAGTCCAACTCGATAAGGCAAAAGGCTTAAAATGGTCTGTAAAATACACATTATAATGAGAGTGAGTTGAAGATACTACAAATCGCCGCAAACGATGGATCACAGCTGAGTCAGTCTGAAAACGCACGCATTGTCAGCGAGCTCCAATCCCGTCTCCTGAAGAATGTTGAAGATGCAAGGTAGCATTTACAGCACCAGAAAACTGTTTACAAAGAATGAAGGACAATATCACACCATTAGCTTTGGAAATAGTTATCAGACCAGCCATTCTGTCTGCTGCAGAGCTTCGGTTGCAGGAAATCAACGATGGGAGTGGGAGATACTGACAGGCGCAGTTGGATTTTGGTCTGAACTATCAAAATATCAGAATGCAAGCTACCTGGAAGCCTTGGTCATCTGCAGAATTAGAGAGATGTTTTAGTGAAATGAATATTGCCAAAAGTTCGTATAGAAACAGGATGGGTATTGGCATACTCAATTTATTCTGTTCTGACGATTCGTGCTGCCACAACTTTCAATTTGAATATGCAGCTCTGAAAAAATAGGTAAGATTCGAAACAATTGAATAATCGTAGAAATTTATACATGTTTATAATTTTCTACACTACCACGCTTTACAAAATAAATATTGTCTGTTTCATAGTAGGCTACTATCCAAGATAGCGTAGATGCAATAGTAAATCGTCCCGCGAAAAACAGTAATTTATTTCATCTAAAGTGCAAGAAAAATTTGCATAAAGGCGTCAGACTAGGTTCGATAACTATTGTTTGGAGCCACTCATCGTGTTTAAAGCATTTAGGACCAATAAACCCATATCGTCATTGCGGCTTTGCGCAGTGCATCAGACGAGGAAATGTGGGGAAGAAAACGTTACGGCTGCATTACACCAAGAGTTTGAAATGGTTAGAAACCACGCTCGCCGCATAGAATTGCAAATGACACATCTCAGCGACAATTTTTTCTTTGGGGAAAGAATGAAAAGTGATGATTACAACAACCCTAAAAATACAAATCGTGTGACACGTGATAAATCAAGTTTTAAATTAGAATTAACAAACATATTTCGGCCTCAAACGATGTTAAAAGAGGACTGGAAGCAAAAGGCGGAGAAAAATAGTATAAATACAAACACAACACCTGACACTGAAAAGCTTTATTCGTGCAACTTAACTGTAAGTAAGAGAGACTGCAATCGAAGTCGAGTGAAAAACAACATACGGACTAAATCAAGTTCACCTGCGAGTGAAAATCAATATGCATTCAACAAGACTACGGTAGAGGGTAAAAACATGACTATAAATACTGATAAAAACTAAATGTTCCTTCATTCTGATGAGCATGGTCGAGGCATGGCACAACGTTTACGTAATGAACATGAACTGCAAGCCAGTGGATAAGTGGAATTGAGAGCACCAATGTGGGAAATAGCAAAAATGGAGAAAAACAGTGGGAGGAAGAACAGTGACAAATTATCATAGGAGGTGGGAATGATGTCTATGGAAATGACCTGAGAAGAGCAACACATACCTCAGAATCATTGTTAAAACTCAGGGGAAAGAAACGTGATGGTTGTAGGAATTCCACAAAAGCGTGTTTTAATTCCTACATCGTGCTTAAATATAGAAAGCAAATCAATTATTCACTGAAATATGTAAAACATACAATGTGTTTTATATAATTGTGGGTTATTTAGAGAGGGATGTTACAGAAGCTTGGTAAGCACATGAATGGCAAAGGCAAGAGAATTATCTGCCAAAAGATTTGTGAAATAATAGCAGCATCAGAACGTGAAGAGGAAATTGACACTGAAGCACTGACAACAAACACCTCTGCAGACAACAGTGTCCACTCCAACTTCTGTGTCAAACCAAACCTCAACAAAATCAACAACACCAACAGCAGTAGCAATTGAAAATTCACCACAAGCTTAAAGTTTACCAGCAACAAGGACACCCCCCCCCCTATCAGCATCACCTACAAGAGTAAAACTCATACCTACAACAGCAGTACGGAGCATACCCCACCAACTGGCAACGCTAGAAAAAGGACCCAAGTACTCTGGTATCGGAATACTAAGAAGTCTACCTAAAAACCTGCAAGATAGTGTACTTGACAATGAATTTCCAAAGAAATTTAAAGACTATCTAATTGAAAAAGAGTTTTACAGTGTTGCAGAATACTTATGTCATTAAGTTTGTATATATTGTTACTCATTATCAATGATGTAAAAATGTAAGCTAAAGGGGTAGAAAAATAAGTGATAATGAATGTTACTACTTTGACATATAATATATTACACGTACATTTACTGTACACAATGTAATCTTACAGGATCGAATAAAATTCAATTCAATTCAGTACTATTACCACCCGTGCAACAGGAGAAAGTTTAGCAATTCCAGTGAGAAGAAATTATTAAATCCAAAAGTGTTAGATGCCATTGTTTTTGATGCTTTGTGGTGCTGTTGGATGAGGTTTGTAAATATGGAATGTGTTTAGTAGACTTTTTGTTGTGCATGTCTGCAACTCAGCGTCTTTGCTGTATGGTGAGTAGCAATGTATCCTTTTCATACAAGCATTTAACTGCTATTCTACAGTTAGTAAGAAGCTACTCTGCAATTCAGTGGTAAGAGTGAGAGTTCATAGAGAACTTCATGACAAATTTGAAATCTCATGTTCCATTTCAGAATTAAATAATATTTTGTAATAAACATAATGAAATTCATGCAGGACACACTTACGTTGGACACAGTGTTTGAACACTGCACTGCACATAAATTTCAAATAAAAATCAGGAAAACTGAAAATTTGCCAATAGCAAAATATAGCCTTTCAAAATGGCATTAAGATTGGCTTTGAACATAACAGAATTCTGGATGATAGATAAGTCCTTCAACAGAGGCAGGAAAAAAAAAAACACATACGAAATCAGATCTCATTCACGCATATAACTATTTTCATTTCAAGGCTCTAAGGTCTGGCTGTGACTGCATGTGAAGTAAGCAGTAATCTTTGCTGGACTGAATGGTGTGCCTGTTTAAATTTGTTGGGTGAGGTGGGGAGGGATAACTGGATAGAGGGAAGATGCTAGTGTTGTCCTGAGAGCATGCAGGAATATGATGCAGATTCTAGGTGCAGGTTCAAAAGGAAGAAAGCTGTGGTGATGGGTGGGTGGGGGGGGGGGGGGGAGGAGAGGAGGAAGAGAAGTTTGAGGGGGAAAGGGAAGAGGAGAGAGAAGGGGAAAGGACTACACAGGTGCATTGATCGGATTGTGTGTGTGTGTGTGAGTGGTGGGAGGGGGGGTGTAGTACTGGAATGGGAGCAGGGAAGGGGATAGGCAAATGGAAGACCAGGACCAGCAGAGGTTGACATGGCCAAGATGTTACAGAAACGTAGCATTTGTTGCAGAGAGAGTACCCACATGCACATTTTGGAAAAGGTGGTGTCAATGTGCTATAAGTAGATGGCAAGGGCTGTGAAACAGCAGAGAGAGTACCCACATGCACATTTTGGAAAAGGTGGTGTCAATGTGCTATGAGTAGATGGCAAGGGCTGTGAAACAGTCAAAGTGAAGCATTGTATGTTGGGTGCATGCACAGCAACCGTCTCTGGACTGCAGTTTGGTGGTGGCCATCATGCAGATAGACAGCTTGTTAGTTGATCCACCCATTTAGAATGTGACACAGTGGTTGCAGCTAAGTTTGTGGAGCACATGGTTGCTTTCACAGGTAACCCTGTCTCCGATGAAGTAAGAGGTGCCTGTGATGGGACTGGAGTAGTTGGTAGCTTGAGGATGCATGAGACAGGTCTTGCATCTAGAACTATTGTTGTGGTCTTCATCTAAATATTGGTTTGATGCAGCTCTCCATGCTACTCTATACTGTGAGAGACTCTTCACCTACAAATAACTACTGTAACTTACATCTTTCTGAATCTCCTTACTGTATTCATCTCTTGGCTTCCCTGTACATTTTTTAGCATCCACTCCCTTCCCCCCAATTCCCTACAACACCGAATTAGTGACCCCTTGATGTCTCAGAATGTGTCCTATGAACCAATCCCTTCGCTTGGTCATGTTGCGCCACAAATTTCTTCTCTCTCCAATTTCGTTCAGTACTTCCTCATTAGTTACATGATCAACTCATCTACACTTCAGCATTCTTGTGTAGCAGCACATTTTGAAAGCTTCAATTCTCCTTTTATGTAAACTTTTTATTGTTTATGTTCCACTTACATACATGGCTACACTCCAGACGAATACCTTCAGAAAATAATTCCTTACACTTAAATCTGCATTCGATGCTAACAAATTTCTCTTCCTCAGAAATGCTTTTCTTACCATTGCCAGTCTACATTTTACATCCTCTCTACTTGAGCCATCATCAGTTATTTTACTGCCCAAACAGCAAAATTCATCTACTACTTTAAGTGTCTTGTTTCCTAATCTGATTCCCTTAGCATCACCTGATTTAATTCGACTACATTCCATTACCATTGTTTTGTCTTTGTTGATGCCCATCTTATATCCTCCCTTCAAGATGCTGTCCATTCTGTTCAATGCTCTTCCAAGTCCTTTGCTGCCTCTGATAGAATTACAATGTCATTGCAAACCTCCAAGTTTTTATTTCTTCTCCCTAAACTTTAATTCATAGTGTGGTGGAATACCACTGTGGAAAGAGTGGAGATATTTCTCATTTCATGGCACAATGAGAGGTAGTTGAAAAGGAGAATGGGTGGGGATGATATTTCTCATTTGAGGGCATTTGAAAGGGAATTGAAACTAATTGGCCGGGCTGTATGGAAAGCACTTTATGGTGCAGAACAGGTGGCAGCTGTTGAGGTGGAGGTATTTTTGTTGGTTGGTAGTTTTGATTTGGTTTTCTTTTGTTTGTATTAGACAACTTAGTATAAAGACAAACACAACTGTTGGTATTTTTAGTTTTTTTGAACTTTGGTCTACAAGGCTCATTATTTCTGACTTCATACGTGCATCTGATTGCATTCTTTTGCTAAATGAGGACAATTTTTGCTCTTGGGGAATTCCCTCATAACAAAATGATGTATGTCAAGTGGACATTGAAAAACGTATATTTGACATTGAGCAATAGCCTAGCATTTACTCAAGGCCTTAGTTTGCTTAACAGGTACAAATCTTAGATGATAATTTTGAGTCGAGGTGCAGTCACTGCCATTATCTTCAGTACATAAACTGAAGAGAACACTCACATTTTTTAATGATTCATACACAGTGTGTTGATTTGGAACCACTTACTGGCTGCTCTGAGGTGATCCCTGTTTTTTTGTTTCAGTGCTAAATTTTTTTCAGCTGCAATAAAATTGATACCATCTAAGTAGTATGTGGATTCACACAACATAATACTGGTCAAGCCATTTACAAATATTATGAAGAGTGAAGATCCAAGCAAAGAACACTGTGGCATGCCCTGGATGAAATCCAAGACATTTGACCTTGTATTGCTGAGCTTTACAATTTGTTTTTTGTCAATGAAGTAGGATCTGGTCAGAGAGAGCTCTGAGCCTCTAAAACCACAGCAGTAAACTTTTCTAGCAGGAGTCTATAGTTTTTGATTATAATTTTCACAATAATTGTACAAAATGCCTTCCAACATGCACTCTACATTAACTTATGGAGTATCTCTTTAGATGTGGATGAGGTGTTAATGTACTGATTCTTTTAAATTACTCTAGTGTAGAGAATAATGTGAAAGTTATGCAATAAAAAGTCACTTCCATTTAGTTGGCTCTGAGCACTATGGGACTCAACTGCTGTGGTCATAAGTCCCCTAGAACTTAGAACTACTTAAACCTAACTAACCTAAGGACAGCACACAACACCCAGCCATCACGAGGCAGAGAAAATCCCTGACCCCGCCGGGAATCGAACCCGGGAACCCGGGCGTGGGAAGCGAGAACGCTACCGCACGACCACGAGATGCGGGCTTCCATTTAGTCTTGTGGCAAATAAATCCATAAAACATTCTATCACAGATGTACGGATTAAGATTTTTGCTATTTAATGTAATCTGTTTTTTCACTGAATCATCACCACTTTATAAATTCTTTTATTAGCAGTGAATAACAATCTGAAGCTGGCGCAGGTAGGCTACTTTTCATGGAAAGATGCGGTGGTGATGGTGGTGGTGCTAGTATTAATAGTAGTAATACTGGCAGCAGCAGCAGTAAGTGATTATTGTACAATTTGTGTCTGTAGATGAGTTGTGATACTGGAAAGTTTCTGAAACAGGCTTAATTACATCTGAAGGAAACATAGATCCCATTTTTTATTGTACAATATATATCAGAATAACAGTAAATACATTTACATCTGGTAACAAAGTTTATCAATACATAAATCAGCAATCAACATATTATAACATCACTATACACAAACTTTTATAACCTAAACATATTTATACTATAAAACCTTTAAATAACAGGCCCATTTCTAGCATCATTCTGTCACTTTATGCTAAATATTTATAATCCTTATTTTACTATCTGGCTTTAAAATCTTCACATAAGCAATTCCCTATGTTAACAAAAACTCTGACAAGAATACATAACAGTTTTTATTATGTATATATATTTCCAACAAAAACAAAAATAGAAATCTTCCTGAGATGCTAACACTAAAGAACAGCCTTTACATTAAACTCTCTCAAAAGTTTTGTTGACAGAAAGTAAAATATATTTCAGTAACAGCTATAATTTGGTGATGTCAGTAGAGAAGTTATTTATTTTTCCCATTTCCCACACCACTGCAGAAAAAGAAGACTTAAAGTGAACCACATTCTCGAAGCTGCCTATTGCCAAGTGGCACAGGAGGCCTGTAATTTTTCACTACAAGGCCTTGAAGTTCATCACAAGGACATTGCTCTCCTGGTCCATAACAGCGCAGACTACGAAATGCTGAAAGCTGTAATAGAGGATAAATAATAAATATAAAGAAATTAACACTTAGTAAAGTAATGAATGATAAAATCTGCCATACGACTAAAATTACTTACATACATAAACATGCATGCTCTTACAAGCATGGAAGGAAAATTAGCAAATCCATTCTTTTGTAAATATACATTTTTTGTGTGTTATACATCCTTTCTCATCACTATGGATCTATCTGTCCATAGCTCACATGTCCAAACAAAACTTCTGCATTTTTTTAACACAATAAATTTTTGAAGCCTGATGGTCAATAGTAGTCTCTACTCTTAGATGAAAGTGTTGCAAATCCCTATAGCAGCATATTATTGCCAGTAATTTAAATTTAGTGTAAGTGATTGCCACTTATAAGAGAGGTTGCAGCAAGGCACATGACATTCCTTCTGTGTATCACTGATAATAGTAGAATGTAGGATTTTAGAAGTTAAAAAATAAATAATATAGTAATAATACAATGAAAAAAAGCTGTTACAACTGTATTAACTAAACAAATGATTTGTAGCCTTATTTCACAAACTTTATTATTACTATATGACACATATCGGGTAGTAAGGTCATTTATTATTGGCAACAATATTCTGAAGTCAGTGGATAAAGCTCACCAAGTTTTTACAAGCATTCAATCAGTATATATAACAATAGTCCCCTAGACAACTACACTCCTGGAAATGGAAAAAAGAACACATTGACACCGGTGTGTCAGACCCACCATACTTGCTCCGGACACTGCGAGAGGGCTGTACAAGCAATGATCACACGCACGGCACAGCGGACACACCAGGAACCGCGGTGTTGGCCGTCGAATGGCGCTAGCTGCGCAGCATTTGTGCACCGCCGCCGTCAGTGTCAGCCAGTTTGCCGTGGCATACGGAGCTCCATCGCAGTCTTTAACACTGGTAGCATGCCGCGACAGCATGGACGTGAACCATATGTGCAGTTGACGGACTTTGAGCGAGGGCGTATAGTGGGCATGCGGGAGGCCGGGTGGACGTACCGCCGAATTGCTCAACACGTGGGGCGTGAGGTCTCCACAGTACATCGATGTTGTCGCCAGTGGTCGGCGGAAGGTGCACGTGCCCGTCGACCTGGGACCGGACCGCAGCGACGCACGGATGCACGCCAAGACCGTAGGATCCTACACAGTGCCGTAGGGGACCGCACCGCCACTTCCCAGCAAATTAGGGACACTGTTGCTCCTGGGGTATCGGCGAGGACCATTCGCAACCGTCTCCATGAAGCTGGGCTACGGTCCCGCACACCGTTAGGCCGTCTTCCGCTCACGCCCCAACATCGTGCAGCCCGCCTCCAGTGGTGTTGCGACAGGCGTGAATGGAGGGACGAATGGAGACGTGTCGTCTTCAGCGATGAGAGTCGCTTCTGCCTTGGTGCCAATGATGGTCGTATGCGTGTTTGGCGCCGTGCAGGTGAGCGCCACAATCAGGACTGCATATGACCGAGGCACACAGGGCCAACACCCGGCATCATGGTGTGGGGAGCGATCTCCTACACTGGCCGTACACCACTGGTGATCGTCGAGGGGACACTGAATAGTGCACGGTACATCCAAACCGTCATCGAACCCATCGTTCTACCATTCCTAGACCGGCAAGGGAACTTGCTGTTCCAACAGGACAATGCACATCCGCATGTATCCCGTGCCACCCAACGTGCTCTAGAAGGTGTAAGTCAACTACCCTGGCCAGCAAGATCTCCGGATCTGTCCCCCATTGAGCATGTTTGGGACTGGATGAAGCGTCGTCTCACGCGGTCTGCACGTCCAGCACGAGCGCTGGTCCAACTGAGGCGCCAGGTGGAAATGGCATGGCAAGCCGTTCCACAGGACTACATCCAGCATCTCTACGATCGTCTCCATGGGAGAATAGCAGCCTGCATTGCTGCGAAAGGTGGATATACACTGTACTAGTGCCGACATTGTGCATGCTCTGTTGCCTGTGTCTATGTGCCTGTGGTTCTGTCAGTGTGATCATGTGATGTATCTGACCCCAGGAATGTGTCAATAAAGTTTCCCCTTCCTGGGACAATGAATTCACGGTGTTCTTATTTCAATTTCCAGGAGTGTACTTCACAACAATGAGTACACTTTCTGCTGTTATTCACAAGAAGTATTGTAATTTGGAACATACGAACCAGCTTTACTGCCAGTGTTGTTACATTCTTAACTCATGCCATGGAATTCTGTTAACAGTATTTATTTTGTCTCCTAACTACTTGAACATTTCCCAACCTCTACAACAACCTGATCACTTCCTGCACCTTTCCAAACTTCAGTTTCTTGCCGTATTGTTGATGTCCTATTGACCACTTGTGCTAAACTTCTTATGTGCACACTTCTATCAAAGTCTATTCCAGCCTCATCACTGATTCAACTTACTTGATTATAGTGGTGGAGGGCCCCCTTATAAATGATGTATACAGGATGAGAAAACTAAGATATGCCTCCCAAAATATATCTAGAATAAGTAAATAAATCAAGGTGTGGTTTCTGCTAAGTTATAGTGGGCACTATGGTGAGTTTTCTAACACATGAAAGTAGTTTTTAAGGTATATGGCTGCCAGAATGACACTGCTTTTATTTTTTAAATGGAACCATACAATTTTTTCCTTAGCATTGGAAGGAGCCTTTGAGGAGAAGTTCAGTAACTTACTGTATAGAATCTGAGCTTCTTCTGGTGGTGTGACAATGTTTTGCCACGCCACTTATATTTTTACTATTTGATCAAGATACACACATTATGTTTAAGTCTTCAATGAGTGCTCTTTCCACTGCCACAAAAAAGTATATAGTTCCATTAAAACATTAAAAAAGAACTCTTTCCTAGTTAGGGTGCAATAAATATTAAAAATTACTGATGCACATCAGTAAATTCAACACAATGTCTGTTATAGCATAGCAAAAAAAGCACCCTAATAAAGTTGTTTGGGGTGGCCCATCTTAACTGCCACATGTTATGTGCAACTTTTCATCAGCTTTCTATGCCTGCATGATGATTGTTGAGTATAATAAGTGGTTCTCTCAGTAATAAGTGTATGCTGCAGTGAAACTCATAATAGATGAAAACTGTGTGTCACATTGGGACCATAAGCTTTCATATGAGCATACCTCAGTTGTAAAAAAAACCATTAGGAGGTTGCTAAGCCTTTCACCATGATGATATTTCTCTCAGGAAAGCCTTCCCAGCAAAGTATGCAGGAGAACATCCTAGTCCAATCAGTGAAGGAAAATCAGGGGAAAAATTCATATAGTCACAAATTATTGTACAGTCATAGGCAGGTGTGCCATGAACAACGTGCTAAGAATCCTGAATGATGGAATGGGAGCAGGCATGTGGGCAGATTATTAAAGGTCACTTTATGGGGGCAGATGATTAAAGGTCACTTTATGGGGGCAGATGATTAAAGGTCACTTTTTTGTTATTCTTCAATAATGCCAAAATCACAGCTTTTGGCGAAAATGTTTCTTAGTACAAAACTAAAATACATTAAATTTCCTACAAAAAAAGGGTAACATTTTTTTCTGGGACTAACAGTTTCCACATTTCAGGGGAAATAAATTTCGCAGATTATTCAAAAATAGCAGTTTTGTCGTATAAATTGTCAAATGAAATGGGTTAAGGACAAGTATTTAATGTGTGTAACACACAATGATGCAACAGAACTTCATTAAGGAAAAAATTGTGCTATGGGGGTGTGACGGGCTGGAGGGGGGGGGGGGGAGGGGACAGATGTGTGACAGAAGGTAGAGTAGATCACCAGATTGTGGTCATGCACTCCCTTCCTTCATAGATCTGCAAACTGAAGAGCGAGCAAGAGAGTCCCCATCTCCCTACCCAACTAGTCACAAAAAAACAATGACTGGGTGTTTCAAAAGTTATACCAAACCTCAACCTCCACCTCCCCCCCGCCCCCCCCCCGCCCCCCCCCTCCCCCACCCCTCCCCATGAACCATGGACCTTGCCGTACCATAGGTGCAACCACAACGGAGGGATATCTGTTGAGAGGCCAGACAAACGTGTGGTTCCTGAAGAGGGGCAGCAGCCTTTTCAGTAGTTGCAGGGGCAACAGTCTGGATGATTGACTGATCTGGCCTTGTAACATTAACCAAAACGGCCTTGCTGTGCTGGTACTGCGAACGGCTGAAAGCAAGGGGAAACTACAGCCGTAATTTTTCCCGAGGGCATGCAGCTTTACTGTATGATTAAATGATAATGGCGTCCTCTTGGGTAAAATATTCCGGAGGTAAAATAGTCCCCCATTCGGATCTCCAGGCGGGGACTACTCAGGAGGACATCGTTATCAGGAGAAAGAAAACTGGCATTCTACGGATCGGAGCGTGGAATGTCAGACCCCTTAATCAGGCAGGTAGGTTAGAAAATTTAAAAAGGGAAATGGATAGGTTAAAGTTAGATATAGTGGGAATTAGTTAAGTTCGGTGGCAGGAGGAACAAGACTTTTGGTCAGATGAATACAGGGTTATAAATACAAAATCAAATAGGGGTAATGCAGGAGTTGGTTTAATAATGAATAAAAAAATAGGAGAGCGGGTAAGCTACTACAAACAGCATAGTGAACGCATTATTGTGGCCAAGATAGACATGAAGCTCACATCTACTACAGTAGTACAAGTTTATATGCCAACTAGCTCTGCAGATGATGAAGAAATTGATGAAATGTATGATGAGATAAAAGAAATTATTCAGGTAGTGAAGGGAGACAAAAATTTAATAGTCATGGGTGACTGGAATTCGTCAGTAGGAAAAGGAAGAGAAGGAAACGTAGTAGGTGAATATGGATTGGAGCTAAGGAATGAAAGAGGAAGCCACCTGGTAGAATTTTGCACAGAGCATAACTTAATCATAGCTAACACTTGGTTCAAGAATCACGAAAGAAGGTTGTATACATGGAAGAACCCTGGAGATACTAAAAGGTTTCAGATAGATTATATAATGGTAAGACAGAGATTTAGGAACCAGGTTTTAAATTGTAAGACATTTCCAGGGCCTCTGACCACAATCTATTGGTTATGAACTGTAGATTAAAACTGAAGAAACTGCAAAAAGGTGGGAATTTAAGGAGATGAGACCTGGATAAACTGAAAGAACCAGAGGTTGTACAGAGTTTCAGGGAGAGCATAAGGGAACAATTGATAGGAATGGGGGAAAGAAATACAGTAGAAGAAGAATGGGTAGCTTTGAGGAGTGAAATAGTGAAGGCAGCAGAGGATCAAGTAGGTAAAAAGATGAGGGCTAGTAGAAATCCTTGGGTAACAGAAGAGATACTGAATTTAATTGGTGAAAGGAGAAAATACAAAAATGCAGTAAGTGAAGCAGGCAAAAAGGAATACAAATGTCTCAAAAATGAGATCGACAGGAAGTGCAAAATGGCTAAGCAGGGAAGGCTAGAGGACAAATGTAAGGATGTAGAGGCTTATCTCACGAGGGGTAAGATAGGTACTGCCTACAGGGAAATTAAAGAGACCTTTGGAGAAAAGAGAACAACTTGCATGAATATCAAGAGCTCAGATGGAAGCCCAGTTCTAAGCAAAGAAGGGAAAGCAGAAAGGTGGAAGGAGTATATAGAGGCTCTATACAGGGGCGATGTTCTTGAGGACAATATTATGGAAATGAAAGAGTAGGCAGAAGAAGATGAAATGAGAGATATGATACTGCGTGAAAAGTTGGCAGAGCACTGAAAGACCTAAGTCAAAACAAGGCCCCGGGAGTAGACAACATTCCATTAGAACTACTGACAGCCTTGGGAGAGCCAGTCCTGACAGAACTCTACCACCTGGTGAGCAAGATGTATGAGACAGGCAAAATTCCCTCAGACTTCAAGAAGAATATAATAATTCCAATCCCAAAGAAAGCAGGTGTTGACATATGTGAAAATTACCAAACTATCAGTTTAATAAGTCACGGCTGCAAAATACTAACGCGAATTCCTTACAGACAAATGGAAGAACTAGTAGAAGCCGACCTCGGGGAAGATTCAGTTTGGATTCCGTAGAAATGTTGGAACATGTGAGGCAATACTGACCCTACGACTTATCTTGGCAAACCTATGTTTCTAGCATTTGTAGACTTAGAGAAAGCTTTTGACAATGTTGACTGGAATACTCTCTTTCAAATTTTGAAGGTGGCAGGGGTAAAATACAGGGAGCAAAAGGCTATTTACAATTTGTACAGAAACTAGATGGCAGTTATAAGAGTCGAGGGGCATGAAAGGGAAGCAGTGGTTGGGAAGGGAATGAGACAGGGTTGTAGCCTTTCCCTGATATATTCAATCTGTATATTGAGCAAGCAGTAAAGGAAACAAAAGAAAAGTTTGGAGTAGGTATTAAAATGCATGTATAAGAAATAAAAACTTTGAGGTTCGCCGATGAAATTGTAATTCTGTCAGAGACAGCAAAGGACTTGGAAGAGCAGCTGAATGGAATGGACAATGTCTTGAAAGGAGGATATAAGATGAACATAAACACAAGCAAAACAAGGATAATGGAATGTAGTTGAATTAAGTCGGGTGATGCTGAGGGAATTAGATTAGGAAATTAGACACTTAAAGTAGTAAACCAGTTTTGCTATTTTGGGAGCAAAATAACTGATGATGGTTGGAGTAGAGAGGATATAAAATGTAGACAGGCAATGGCAAGGAAAGTGTTTCTGAAGAAGAGAAACTTGTTAACATCGAGTATTGATTTAAGTGTTATGAAGTCGTTTCTGAAAGTATTTGTATGGAGTGTAGCCATGTATGGAAGTGAAATGTGAACGATAAATAACTTAGACAAGATGAGAATAGAAGCTTTCAAAATGTGGTGCTACAGAAGAATGCTGAAGATTAGATGGGTAGATCACATAACTAATGAGGAGGTATTGAATAGAATTGGGGAGAAGAGAAGTTTGACTAGAAAAAGGGATTGGTTGGTAGGACATGTTCTGAGGCATCAAGGGATCACCAATTTAGTACTGGAAGGCAGCGTGGAGGGTAAAAATCATAGAGGGAGACCAAGAGATGAATACACTAAGCAGATCAGAAGGACGTAGGCTGCAGTAGGTACTGGAGGATGAAGTAGCTAGCACAGGATAGAGCAGCAAGGAGAGCAGCATCAAACCAGTCTCAGGGCTGAAGACCACAACAGCAACAACAACCAAACCTTCCACAGTTCGCCTTGTGCCAGATCTGTGCAGTGTTCTACACTGATTCTTAGTTATCCTCAATGGCAGTTGTAGTGTTCTTTCAGGATAGGCAGCTTCCCCCACCTTGAGCACCGCTCGCTTTTCAGTTTAGAGACAGATCATATCTAACCAGCATTTGCTATCCATTTCTCATATGTGAGTAGACAAAATAACTTCACTGAACTTGTGTTTGTACAGTGGAGTTATTTTCACTTTCCACTTTGCAATCCATTGTTTACATAGGTTGCTTTGGTCTTGTCCTGTCTGCTGTCAGTCAACTGTACTCAGTTCAGCTTCTGCTTGGTGTCACATTCTCTTCTGCAAGTGATCCTTCTGGCTTTTGGTGTAAGGTGTTTCTCTCCTGGGCTCTGATATCTGTGCAGGCATTCGGCCACTCAGATATAGTATAGGTGACAAGGAAAAAGGTAGATGTTGAGTAGTATAATGCTAAATTAGTTTGCCTGCTGGAGCAAAAGCAGCAGCAGCAGCTAATGCAACAGCAGCAGCTTCAGGTGGACAAACTCTGAGTACATAAGGCCACTTTGCTCCATGCATCAGTTGCCCTGCAGTCAATGCCACCATTCATCGCTGCATATGTTCTTTCTTCTCCATAAATTGGTGCCTCTGTCTGACCTCTGTTGACTAATTATTATTTCCAGAAATGTGGTACCCTCTAGGCTCAAGTTTCACCAACACTGTAAACAACGAACAATCGTACCTGTCCTGGGCCACAAACTTCAAATGTCTAAGCCACAATGCAATTTCACTTGTCCCAATCAAAGCTGCAAGGCTTTTTATGTGGACTCCTTGATTTGTGGTGTTGTTTAGCTGGAACCCGGTCCTGAGAACCATGCACAAGATTGAAAGTAGATAACCTATTGTTTGAGGACGTCTTGCACATCACGCACTCCTTCAGATTGCACACATTGCTATGAATGATGCACGGTGAGGCCATAAATTTCTGTGATTAACATGCCACCATACGTTCCACCCTATGTCACAGACATTGGGCAATCTGCAGGTTCCAGCAATGTTGCAATTCATTGTTATCCGATGTATCCACGGTGTCTGAGTGTCCAGTTGCACCTTGTCAGTGGTCCTTCAAGCCTGCAGTGATTTTCCGCTCACTCCCGAGCAGATTGTATGGATTGCTGGGGTCCTGCATGTGCTCACGCTCTTTGCTCAGAGTGTCAAAGCTGCACATGCTGCTCCCATCCCACCCAACGAGTGCAGTAGGGCACTGTAAATTCACTGCAGTTGCCTCGCATACTGGTCTCCAATAATGGGCCACAATTCCGCCATCTGCTTTCTAATATTTCTGCAAGGCCAGTGGCATAAAACATATTTGCAGCCCTCCATTCCATCCTTCCTCAAATGGTGATGTGGAATGTCTCAGTTGGACCTTTAAGCAGCAAATAAAAAAAATTTAAAAAATGAAAAATGTGTCGTATCCTCTGCCTCCATGTCAAACTTCACCCTGTTTTTGAGCACTTATCAAACCAAACCGATTAACAGTCGTAGTGCTATTGAGCTCCTCTGTGGTTGGCAACCGCAGACCCTGTTCCATCTTTTGATGCTATCCTCTTCAGAAACCCACTCCCACCCCTCCCAGTCTTACATACCTGACAGAGCTATGCAGGCCTGACCCTACAGGTGTTAGAGGGCAGTCTTACCACAGCACTGTGCTTGCAGCATGAGTGCGCCACTTGTCTCGCCACATGAATACACCAGCCAGTGCCATGTGAATGGTAAGTCAGTTCTGTTCTTGCATCTGATGTTGCCAGTTACTATCATTGCTGTACTGAGACTTGTACACCAGTGGAGACCCATGGGCTGCAGGTTACCTCAGTCCAAACACAGAAGGGGCTCAAGCTGTACTATCACAACCCGCTCTGGCCTCCAGTAGAGGCGTTACCACCACCACCACCACCTTCTCCACTTCCTCCTGGTGCCAATGTGGTGCCAGCCTATGACTCCACACTGTTGCACCAGCAATTCCCAACTCCTTCCACATCCATGTGGATTGGTGGAACACCTTGGCACACCCAGCACCAACTATGCCTTAATGGACACCACTGAACATCCTCCCTTTCTGCAACTGGCTGTCAAGGAACCAGACCTTCAGACATGCCTCCAGTCTACCCCCTTGGCATTGTCTGGGGTGTTTCCAACTACGTGCCTGTTTCAGAGGGGCTGGCTGCACAGGGGTTGAATGCCTGCCAGAGGAAATAATTCTAGATGATTTCTAGAGGGCACACTCTCACCACAGCACTGCAATTGCAGCATGAGCAGCCACTCATTTCGCCATGTGAATTCTCCAGCCAGTAGTGTCCCTTGTGGCTGCTATAAATATGGCCACCAAGTGAACAGTCAGTCAGTTACATACTTACATCTGATGCTGTCAGTTACTGTCACTGCTGTACTATGGACTATTCAATAATAACCTCGCTTGGCACTTGGTCTGGTCATGATTCAAATTGTCTTTCTCTTTGCTCTTGACCATTGATATTGTTGTAGCAAAGGTTTCCACTTTGCACTTGATTGTTTGTGGGTTGCTGTTGTCTTCTCCTTTTCTGTGTTCTATCTAGTGTCAGTCAGCTGTATTTGACTTGGCTACATCTTGATATCATGTCCACTTCCACATATGACCATTCCACTTTGCAGCCTGCCTTAACAGGTATGACACAATAATGGTCTAACAACTTTTAACATTGTACTTGAGAATGGCATAAAAGCCAGACTCTGGATAAAACAAATGTAGTAATACAAAGTCAAATGGCAGTTTACTCTTTTAAACAGTATTTTATGACTGTAGCTCAACATCTTCGAAAATAATTTCTTCGCTATTTCTACTATGCACTCCACAGTTTTGAGGTTAAGTTTGTTAGTAATCTCATTTCTGTTGCTTCTCAGTAGTTTTTTTTATTTTTGCATTGCTCTAAGTCCATATTCTATGCTCAATCTACTGACCATTCCATTCAGTACACCTTGTTATTCCTCCTCACTTTCACAGAGAATAGCAATATCGATAGTGAATTGTATCATTGATATTCTTTTACTCTGAATTTGAATTCCACGTCTGAACCTTCCTTTTATTTCTTTTTGACTTCTTTGATATGCTGCTTAAAATATAGAGTAGGAAGAAATGTCAGTTTCCTGTTACCTTATCCTGATTTGTCCCTATGAGCCTAAATTTCAAATAGTGTTTCATATGAGCAGTCCAGTGTCATCCAACTAAATCCCTCTTTTCAAAAGTACATGATTTTCGCAAGTTGCTAAGGTGAATGCTGGGATGGTTCCTTTGATTAGGCCATGGCCAACTTTATGCTCTGTCCTTGCCTAGTCTTGTCTTATTTTGTTTCTGTTTTTTATTTGTATATGTTATTTCTGTAGTGTATCTAACATGTCCAGTATTGTTTTACTGAATAGTCTAAGGATAGTAAAAAAAAAAAAGTGAAAAAACTTCTGGTTCTGAGAGGTTCTGTTGCTTTTGTTCATGTCTATAATCTGCTGCCCGGTAAAAAACAATTTGTGCTTTTCATGATGATCCACGTAAGGTGTTGGTTTACTTTTCTGCTGAATGCTGTATTAAGTATTTGTCAGTTGTCACTTAATTCTACTAAACATACCTGACTTCCAGATACTCGAATTGGTTGTTTCGGGATCATCCATATCACGCTTTCTGTGCATGGTGGGGTTGTCAAGGAGCCCTCATAAGTCCAGTACTGACTGAAGTCTGAAAAATAAACAGGCATTACTTGTAAAGAAACTATTAACTTCAATAGCTGATAAAAAAAAAATTGAAAAATGCTGTCAGAACAATTAACAGCTCTCAATCATAAAATCGCGTTAAGTTAAATTGCAGGTATCATAATTATGATGGATATTGAGGAAGTATAGAAGAGTAACGTTTAACCAATCAAAAAGGTACTACTGATTCAAAATAAAATCATTCACCACATTATGTGTTTGCTACTAAAATAGTAATTGCTCTATAAATGAAATAAAATAAATAGAAGAAATTCTAACTTTTCTAGAATGACTTTGAAGGTGGTATTGACTTATTAAAACAGAAATATAGTCTTCTCTTTTGAGTACCCTGTTTACCTTAATGAAAACTTTCTTTGTTACAGTGCTATGCATTTCAGCAACTTTATCACTTCACTAATTCCATATCAGCTCTAAAAACAACATGCTTAAGCTCATGTAGTGCAGACACTGTGAATTGTGAATTATGGTGTATTTGTGTCATGACATACATTTGCAATCCATTTTGTTTGTTTACAGGAGACATGTCAAATATTTACAATACATTTACAATGATTTTTGCATTAATAAATAATAAATAACACTATAATGATTACATTGGGATACATAAGTTGTATCCAGCTCAAATTACCAGTTTGTCCTGCAGGAATTCATCCACTGAGAAATAGTTTCAGTATCTGTACCTCATTGTCTTTCTTTTGGGAACCTAAAGTCATCTGAATTAACCTACTCCATTTTAATCTGTTGTAAGTATTCATTCCCATATATTGAGGTGCCCGGGCATACAGTTCAAGGTGGAGGGAAGCATAAAGTTCTTTTTTTGTTTTTTTGTTTTTTGTTATTTGTGTGAGCAAAATGGTTTCCCCTCAAATAATTCCAGCCTAGTGTACCTCCTAAGGGCCAACGGCCTTGCCGCAGTGGATACACCGGTTCCCGTTAGATCACCGGGGCTGTCGGGTGTGGCCAGCACTTGGATGGGTGACCATCCAGCTGCCATGCGCTGTTGCCATTTTTTGGGGTGCACTCAGCCTTGTGATGCCAATTGAGGGGAGCTGCTTGACCGAATAGCAGCTGCTCCGGTCAAAGAAAACCACCATAACAACTGGAAGAGTTGTGTGCTGACCACACGCCCCTCCTATCTGCATCCTTAACTGAGGATGACACGGTGGTCAGATGGTCCCGATAGGCCACCTGTGGCCTGAAGACCTCCTAAAAGTCATCAGGTGCATTTTCTTTAATGTTTCAGCAGATATTTGCAATTTTGGTTTTACATTGTGTAGATGGAGTCAGCCCAAAACAATATTGCTCATTATGTATTTCATGTGATGCCCATTGTCAATAGAAAGTGTCAGTTTGGTCTGCAGTCCAAACAAAATCATTTTTAAAGTAGATTTTTACATACCCAGTCAATAGAGCAGACCCACATTAGTCTAGTACTATATTTGTTTTATCTGTATTGGCAGAAACATTAAAAATAACCAGTACTACAGCTGCACTGGCCCATGCTGGTTGCTACTGCCATGCAGCACTGTTGCTCAATCGCTGCTGGAGTATTGGTTATTGTTCATATTTTTATGTCTATATCTATAAATATTGAAAAGAAAGATGATGAGACTTACCAAACAAAAGCGCTGGCAGGTCGATAGACACACAAACAAACACAAACATACACACAAAATTCTAGCTTTCGCAACCAACGGTTGCCTCGTCAGGAAAGAGGGAAGGAGAAGGAAAGACAAAAGGATATGGGTTTTAAGGGAGAGGGTAAGGAGTCATTCCAATCCCGGGAGCGGAAAGACTTACCTTAGGGGGAAAAAAGGGAGGAAAAAAGGACAGGTATACACTTGCGCACACACACACACATATCCATCCGCATATACACAGATAAACAAATATCACACAAGACTAATTTGAGACCTCTAAGGAATGGTCACATAAAATTCCACTTCCTGTGTAGTCTGGGGGAACAAACCTAGCCTCACTCTTTAAGATTTGGCAGTCTACACACATGTTCTGTGCTAATGGAAAAGCAGAACCAACACATGGTTTTAGATGTAGATCCCGTGAGTCATATTCAAGCCCCATGATGGGCTAACAATAGTTTCCTCACACATTTGAAAACAAGAGAAGAAAAAACAAGCAACACACACCACGAAGCAAAGCAGAGTATACAAAGCATCTGGTAGTGGCTGTCATACTGGCTGGTCAAAAATTTGGTGATGTAAGCTCAATCTTTATTTTGTCTTATGCAACCTTAGTTTAAAACACCTGCTGTCTAAAATTGTTAGAGTGTAGCACTATCTCTCTTTTTGCAAACACCTGGTGGATTTGAATCTAGCACACTTGCATGAGCCAACCTTGAACCATTGTGCACATGCGTGAATTTTTTCCCACCTGTTGATAGCATCACTTGCTGGGAAGCAGCAGTTGAGTGAGGTAGTGTATGATGCTTGGGTAAGTTTTTCATTGCAAGTGAAATGACAGAACGACTGGAGGAGCGCTACTGCATTAAATTTTGCCACAAACTGGACAACTGCCAGGTGGAAACCATTCAGAAGATTCAGACAGCTTTTAGTGATGATGCTATGGGCTTCATGTAGATTAAGGAGTGGTACAACCGGTTTGAAATTGAAGTGGTGAGAACCAGCAACTTTTCAACACATTCCATTATGATGGAAGATTAGGCCATGAAGAGACTTGGCAAATTCCTGCCAAAGCTGCTGACAATGGAGAAAAAGCAATTTCACATTGAAGCCTCACAGGACATGCTGGCCTCCACAAACAGTGACCCTGACTTCATGAACACCATAATCACTGACAATGAGTACTGGGTGTACGGAAATGCTCTGGAAGCCAAATTCCAGTTGTCACAGTGAAAGCATTCAGCATCACAAGACCAAAGAAAACCCGCCAAGTGTACAGCAATGTCAAAGTGATACTGGCTGTTTTCTTTGACTCAGTGTGATACATCATGAGTATGCACCACAGGGTCAAATAATCACCAAAGGTCACCACTTTAGCTCTGAAGAAGTCTCCCGTAGTTGGAGAGGAAATGTTAGGAGAAAGTTTTATACATTGACCACGACCTATTAGCCTGGAAGCCTGAAGTGAAATCACAAAAGATTACTACAGGGATGTTCTCCATTGCCTACACGATGTTGTGTGGCACAGAAGACCGGGCTTGTGGTCAACAGGAAATTGGCACCACTGTCACGACAATGCTCTAGCACATTCCTCACACTTGGTTCAGAATTTTTTGGCAAAAAAACAGATTCCTGTGCTTCAACAGGCTCCTTACTCTTCTGATATGCCCCCCTGTGACTTATGGCTATTCCCCAAACTCAAGAGGCTATTGAAAGGATGGCGATTTCAGACAAGAGGATGTTGTGGCAGCAATGACAGCTGAGCTAAAGTCCTTTCCAAAAGATGCTTTTTTGGCATGCTTCCAACAATGGTGGCACTGCTGGGAGAAGTATGTGGAGTCACAAGGGGACTACTCTGAAGGTGATAGGAGACTGGAACACCCCTCAACCTAGGGTGAACTTCGCCTCCTTTCCAATCTTTCTCAATTCATTCATTCATTCATTATGTACTGTAGCTCCCATCAAGAAGGAGAACCATCAAGGTTGTGGAATAAATGAAGGTATACTTTGACATAAGGCAAAGAGATCATAGAAACTTAATCTGTATACTGTATAAACAATAAACTATTACTAAACTGCACATATGCTTTTCATACTTACACCATTTACATTAGACCAAGTGAATTAGCAGGGACGCTGCTACTTCATAAAAGGCTGCTGCTTTCTCAGTTTTATGAAATAGCTGCTACTAGTAGCTTAATATGCATACTTGACAGCACAAAAAATGGCCATGGCTGGTATTTGAATTACCCGCCATAATACACAGAAGCCAAGTACATTACAGGCTGTACAGATCTGTTCACAAAAGTAACAAAACTTCTAACACACTCACAATTATGAGTGTTAACACCTTTATGACACTTAGCATAAGGGCCTACCCTCTAAAAACATGCAAGAAAACTGTGCGACATCATTTGTAGGATTGCAAACCTAGTAAAGGCACTTGATTTTGTGACGAGGAGTCAAGTAAGAAGTATCTAAATGTCAGCAGCTGTATCATAATGCATTTGTAGCTCAGTGATGACATTGGTGGTCTGCCTGACAGTAATGTTTGGTTTGTATCTGGCTTAGTGCAACTTTTCGCAGTTGCTGCTCACCATATAGCAGAGATTCTGAGTCACAGATAGGCACAAAAAAGACTGTCAAACAAAACTTTCGAGGAGGAGGCTGGGGAGGGGAGGGGGAGGGATAACAGGGTAGGGGTGGCAAATGGTAAAGTGCCACTTATGTAGTGGTGGAATGGGAGCAGGGAAGGTGATAGGTGGGTAAAGGACGTTGACTGATGAAGGTTGAGGCCAGGAGGGTTATGGAAACATAGAATATATTGTAAGGAGAGTTCCCACCCGCACAGTTCATAAAAGCTGGTGTTGGTGGGAATGGTCCAGATGGTACAGGCTGTGTAGCAATCACTGAAATGAAGGATTGTGTTGGTCAGCATGGTCAGCAACAGGGTGCTCCAGCTGTTTCTTGGCCACAGTTTGTTGGTGGCCATTCCTGCAGGTCAACTGCTTGCTGGTTGTCATAGCCATATACAGTGCAGCACAGTGGTTACAGCTTAGCTTTTAGATCACATGACTGGTTTCACAGGTAGTCTTCCTGTTGGTGTTATAGGTGATGTCTATGATCAGACTGGAGTAGGTGGTGGTGGGAGGCTGTATGGGACTGGTCTTGCATCTACCTCTGTTACAGAGAGCCTTGAGGCAGGGGGTTGGGAGCAGGGGCTATGTTGTTTGAATGGACAAGGATATTGTATAGGTTTGGTGGGTGGTGGGAAGGATAGTGGGTAGGACATTCCTCATTTCAGGGCACGACAAGAGACCGTTGAAACCCTGGTGGACAATGTCTTTCAGTTGCTCCAGTCTTGGGTGGCACTGAGTCACAAGGTGAATATTCCCCTGTGGCCAGATGAAGGGACTTTAGGAGGTGGTGGGTGACTGGAGAGATGAAACAAGGGAAGGTAATTACAGTCTGTGAAGACCTCAGTGAGAACCATGGTATATTTCGAGAGGGACTGCTCACCACTACAGACGCAACTGCCATGGGTGGCAATTGTCGAAGTGGAGGTGGTGTTGATGGTTAGTAGATGTGATATGGACAGAGGTACTGATGTAGCCTTCTTTGAGGTGGACAATAACATCGAGGAAGGTGGCTTGGTGGATAGAGGAGGACCAGGTGAAGCAAACAGGGGAGAACGTGTGAAGATGCTGGAGGAATGTGGGTAGGGTGTCCTTCAGATCACACAGATGTCATCGCTGAATCTGAACTGTGTGAGAGGTTTGGAATTCTGGGTGGTTAGAAAAAATTCATGGAGGTGTTACATGAATAGGTTGACATAGGATTGTGCCAAGCAGATGCCCAAAGCCGTACCCTGGATTTGTTTGAAGGATGATATCTTCACAGGAGAAGTAATTGTGGGTGAGGTCATGACCACTAGGAAGGAGGTTGTAGTTTTGGAATCCATTGGGCTCTGGGAAAGGTAGTGTTGAACAGTGGCAAGGCCATGGGTATTAGGGATGTTAATGTATAGGGGGGTGGTGTCAATTGTGACATGCAGGACACCATGCGGTAAAGGAATAGAAACTGTGGAGCGTCAGTGGAGGAAATGGTTGGTATCTTTTATATGAGAGGGTAGGTTGTGAGTACCAGGCTGAAGATGTAGATCTATAAGAGAAGAGATTCTCCGTTGGGGCACAGTAACTGGCCATAATTGGATGCCCTAGGTGGTTGGGTTTATGGACTTTAGGAAGCATGTAGAAGCTAGGTGTGTGGGGAGTGATAGGGGTGAAAGGAGAGATGGACTCTGGGGAGATGTTCTCAGATGGGCCTAGGATTTGAGGAAACACTGGAGATCATGCTCGACTTCTGGAATGGGATCACTGTGGCAGGGTTTGTAGGTGGATGAATCAGACAGCTGGCAGCCTCCTTTTGCCAGGTAATCTTTGCAGTTGAAAACAATGGTGGTGGAGCCTTTGTCAGCAGGTAGGATTGTAAGGTTGGGATCAGTTTTTAGGTGAAGGATTGCGGTTCTTTCTGTAGATGTAGGATTAGCATACAAAGGTGGCATGCTGCACTACTTCCTGGAGGGCAAGAATTTCAATGTGTGATATGGGATCCAGGGGAGACTTTACCAGATGGGATGCGTTAGCCTCCCCTGATCCAGGGTTCTGGGTGGCTTTTCTGAACTGTGCCTTTTTACCTAAACCTCTACAGTCCTATTCCTTCAGCTCTCTTCCTTCCCCTTCAACTCTTCTGCCAGAAGAAGGAGCCACTGGCTCTGAAAGCTTGTAAAAGTTAAACACTTTTGTGCGTGTGTTCCCCTGCCACGGCTTGGTGAGTAGATTTTTGATTTATCAATAAATTATTATTTCTGTTATTATAAAAGTTCTCTCTTATTTATGCCATTTGTTCAAAGGAAATTATACATACAGTATTATGTGCTTTATTATACATGATACATAACTAATTCTTTTTTACTAGGAAGCTATCTATAGTCATTTGTTTCTGCTTATGATTCAACACTTGGCGAAGACGTGACACAGCATATTGTTAAATAAATTTGTAGTGTGTGTAGCCACTGCTTTATTGGGGTGATGATTTTCAATGTACAGTGCACCTGATTCCCATGCTTTCAGTATTGCACCATAAGGTTGCTGCTTTGCTGTTACCATCTGCTGTGTGTGTGTGTGTGTGTGTGTGTGTGTGTGTGTGTGTGTGTGTGTGTGCAGCTATCCTTTTCATAATATTAAATATTGTTACATTCCTCCCAGATTTTCCATTGTTTTATCTTTAAGACACTAATTTTCATTGTTCAAAAACATTCTGTAAGGATAATCTTGGTGTTCACCCATGACCATCTTGCAGACATCTGTTTAAGGAGTTACCAATTTTGACTATGTTGCTTCTTTATTTCATCATGAAGTTTGTTGTAAATGTCCCATTACATTTAAAAGGAATGATGATGTACATAATAATAACAACAGAAGAGAAAATAACATTCATTATTTCAAATTAAGGTCACAGAAAGGTCTGCACAATGCTGACACTAAAATTGTGATCTCTTGCACAATGATATAAAATGTCTGACAGTCAGCAAAGCTAAATTTGAAAACAGACTGAAGAGATTTCTGCTTGACAACTCCTGTTTGATAGAATAATTTTTATTTATGTAACATGTCAAAGAAAGATGTAAACAACCATATAAAAGTCAACACATTTACATGTGAATGTATAATATTAATGTAAAATGTCTCATTCCATATCATTATGATTAATCATACAAATTGTCCATGTAAAATAAAACTAACCAACCTAGTAACCAACTGTGTAATTATTATATGTATATTATTCAACCAGTATTTACTGAAACTGCACACAACATTGTGACTGCATAGGCATTGTGAGCATATTAATTCTTGGTAGTCTCCTCAGGTTTGCTGCCAGGTACTGAAATCTAGATCACTCATTATTTCAGCAACGTATCTGTCCATCTTCAGGAGAAATGCTGCTGCTAAGTCCTGCTGAAAACCGAACTTAGTGGGACTCAGTAACAGCAGCAAAGACACCATCTCTCCTGAAGATGGGGGATCAGGTGGATCACCAAAATGTTAATTTACATCGATTTTAGGATCTGTCAGCAAACCTCAGCAGACTACCCACAAACAACATTTTCAGGTAAAATTTGTCAGTCAGACATTGTATTATTAAAGTGTTGTTATACAACATTAAGTGCTTCAAAATGTATAGATGAAGCCTGATGTGACTAACAAGAATAACTGAAAATACTGACCAGGTAATAATTTGTTGGGATCCACAGGATCACTTAGTTCAGTCTTCTGCCCTTTTAAGGTGATCTTTGGCAGAGCATCAACTATCTTCTGAAACTCCTCATGAACATCACCTTCCTATGCAAAAGAATGACTATGTTAGTTGATGAAATCATATTTAACTTAATAACAAGAAATAACAGATAACTCGTGAAGATGGTAAGCATTACATGGACACAATACTTTTAAGAGTGCACATTTCAGTTTTAGAGCAACAGAAGGGCATGTAGGCAAATGTTTAATAAATTAAATATCTTACCTCAACAAATATCCCAAGAACACCTAATCCATCTGGTTGCCCAGCTGCTTCACTGAAGCTTTGGTATTTGCTTATGTTCCAGTGTACAAGATGCAACTGTCAACAAAAAAGTCTTTTTTTTTTTTTTTTTTTTTTGCAATGTTGAGCTGGTGGTATAGAGTAAGTTATGAATGGATGACTCAATTTCATGCATAATAATGCAAATTAATGCTTTTATGAAACAAGTAATTAATTATGAATATTATACATTTCTCCATCATCATAAATTGTGTGATGATGCAATCATTTTCAATCACTAAGGCAGGTGGTGATTGAACAAGTAGTGAATGAAGTACTGTTCATTCAACTGCTTTGGCTGCTTTACAATGAATTTATTTATTTATTTTATTTATCCATCCATTGACAATGAATGTTGTATCGATGTTGTCAAGGGTACATGTAAGCCATTTCAAAGAAATGGGACACGAACAATATATACGTAAAAAAGTACAAAACAAAATAATACAATGAAGTTAATAATAATACAACTAAATTAATGTAGCCTACGTACATCACTGCTTGTTATTTTAAATGCATAGTCTGTTTTTCATAAGGCTTTAATTTTCTCCTCCCTCAACGGCAAGTATATATTTACATCACACAACAGCTGTCCTTTAAGTATGTAAATGTAATGAATGATTAGGCACAGATAGAGTGTTTTCCATTTTGCCTTTATAAATATCATCAGAAAGAATACATAGTCATTTACAGAATAAAAACATTGATCTACTAGAAATTTTTTAAATTCTGTTTTAAATTTGTTATCATCATCTAACTGCCTGATGCAGTGCATTGTACAGTTTTGCACCGATATGGCTCACATGCCTTTGTGTTTCCGTTCTTTTTGTTCACTGAGTATGGAGTGCTGCGCTATTACGGGTATTGTAGTTATGAAAGTCGGCATTTGTCTGAAAATCTGCAATGTGGGTCCTGACATACAAAACACGTTTGTATAGGTATAATGATGGTATAGTAAGTATTCTAAGCTTTTTGAATATGGGTTTGCAGTGCGTCTGTGGATGACTGTGAGTTATTATATGAATGGTCCTCTTCTGCAACAAAAAATTTGTTTTAGGCGCTTTGTTGTGGAACCCCAAAATATTATTCCATATGTGGCAAGAGATTAAAAATCGCCAAAATATGCCATTCTGGCACCCTCTGAGGTACAAACATTTTCAATAATTCTGAGGGCAATAATTCTGACATTAGGTTACATGGTGTCTTATTTTGTTCCTAATAATACATGCCTGTATGGTGACACTTAACTTTGAGGAAATCAGTTTGAATCCTCATAGTAGAAGGAATTTTTGTCATTAGTATTTGGCTAGAAACAGCAAGAGGGGTCATGGTGTTAAGTTGTTGATCACCTTATTTTATGCCAATTCCTGGATTAAATCCCAAACTTCTCCACAGTGTCTCAAAATGAGAGACTGTTTATTTCCTCACTCGCACTCCCACACACACCATTATGCAACATAAATATGACAACTTTATACCACATGCACATTTGTTACAATCGTCTGTACATACAACAGCTAAACTTAAGAGACAGTGCTCACACAATGTGTGGAAAGGGGCCTTTGTCACAGGGGAAGTAAACCATTCTAATCAGGTGGCTGAGCCTACCAAAGTTTCCCAGTCAAGAATCCCATATGACCTTATTCTCATTGGCATCAGGACCATAGATGAAATGTGATTGACAGAATCCATATCAATATCAGACAACATTTTAAACACTAATTACAATAAAATAAAGAAAATGACAGAAGCTGATTGCATTTAAGTGCCATTTCTGGGAAAGTAAACCTGTCCTGGATCAAACCCCCTCTGGAATTAATGGAGAGGATTGTTGAGCTGGCCATCCTAAATGTAGTTTTAGGTGATTCCCCACATCCAGCTAGGTAAATGCTGGGATGGTACCCTTGTGCCACATTGGATACATGCTATACAAACAGATATAAAATGTCCCCACACTCAAACATGAGATTTACGCAGACCAATAGGGTACCGGTACACAAATTCTGTTTTGGGAGAGTGGTAACATCAGGAAAGGCATCTGGCCACATACTGTCACTAACACTGCCAAAATCCATATAACAATTCCCTAGAGAAGCTGGAACAGGGAAGAAAGAAGAATAAGAAGAAGACTATGGAGTGCAATTCTGCTATCTTAACCTGTTTGTTTTGCAAATATGCTACAAAATAATTTAAGTAACTTTTTTAGATGCACATATACTTGCATCATTCTAATTCTATTGTAACAATTTGGCTGATTTCACATTTTAAAAAATAAATAAACTAAAAGGACAATACTGCAGTTTATGTGACAATGAACATACAATCACTAGCATTACTGACTGATCTTAACTAAGTAAACAGTTACCACAATACAATTATTCAATAATTATAAGATCAGTTTTATGTTTGTGACATTCAATGGGATGCGCAAGTGAGAGCTCAGGAAGACGTGTTACCTCGCCTGCATATCCACGACCATCGACTGTGTGCTCTGAGCAGCCCCAGTGGCAGTGGAACTGCTCAAGTACATAGGTATCTGCCAGAGGTCCTCCTCTGAGCTCTGAAACACAAACACACTTATATTCAATTTTTTTTTCTTCTATGCAATAATAGAGACTGAAAACTGATGCGTGCACATGGGCTTTGCTTACTCTAAGGACATCTACCGTGACATTGAGTGTATGTTCCCATTTGATTGGTGGCCATTAATGGCGTATTGCACTGGAAAACTTTTGAGTAAAACCCTCTACTTTGACAAATGTTTTGTCAGATATTCTACAGTGCCACTTAATCTGTCTTTCACCTGAAGAAAATCTGTTAATCAAACCAGTTATCCCCAGATTGAGTATTACTATGTGACTATAATTTAGTGGTCTCAGGGCATTTTCATTAGACATAAGTTACCTTATTACATTAGACATATCATATAGAGCTGTATATTTGTTTAGTTTTAGAATTATTTTACATTAATACAGATATAAAAATAATCATAGAATATATCACGAATTGTTTGAAGACTCATGAGTGCATTATAATACAATATCATTGGAAGCCTCCCAGGGATGAGTGTCTGCTGCTAATCTTACAGAATACTGTAGATATCATTGTTTGCCAATTTAGCCACATGTAACATGACTCCATACACTAGGCTTATTCTCTGTGCTGTCTGGTTCCTACAGTGTGGAGCAAAAGTAAAACGTTTGTCATGCTGAGTGACTTAGTGGAGATTCTACGTTGTTTATCATCAAAATATTCGTTTTTCTGTCTCTGTTCTGATGATGAATGTGTGGCCTGCAGTATAAATAGAAACAGCTGATTGTGGATTTGACATTTTATTTGCAACTGATTGAAAGAGTTGTGTGAGAAACCCAACCTACACCTAATGAAAACCAAGTTCCTGAAAAAGCTCAGAACATAGGAGCTGTGCAAATTAAGAAACAAACCACTGCACAAATTATAAATGGAGATCATAATGCAATCAGTTATTTTAAATCCAGGGTGATTTCAAATATGAATATGGCATGTGAGACTTCCTTTGACTGATGACCACCTTACAAGAATTTAGACAAAAGTGACACCAGAAACAAAACAAAAATGACTGAATTAGAATTGTGAAGTATCACAGACATATCTTCAAACTCAGCCTAATGAATTGCTTTTAGCCACTTCTGACAAAAAAAAAAAAAAAAAACATAAATAAGTCTAAAATTTAACCATATAAAAACAGGAAAGATGAAACCCAGAGAACAACAGTATAACTGAAGAGTAACACAGCATCAGGTGGAGACTTTGTGCTTACAGAATTTTTCCTGTATGCAGGGGAACTATTGGTCAGTTAGCTGGAAGTATTGTTTGACAAGAATCAAAATCAAATGAACATTTTAAAGTTTATAATCTATTTTCCCACTTGAAGATTATTAATCAGTGACATATTAGCATGTTGTTTTTGTTAATAAACAACAGGCTTATCTAAAGTTTTCAGACTTTTTTTATATATTCCAGATTCTTAGCTTTCAGAGTGAGACTCATGTAACTGGTATAGGCCAAAAAATATCTGTTCTGAATATTTTGATGTTTCTCTTATAATTCATTGCACGTAATGAAATTAACCGTATGGGAATTTAATCATATAGGAGATGCAATCTCTGTTAAACTGAAAATGTGGAATCTGCATTCATATTTATTTTTTTATTTGTCCATATAAATCTCATTAAGTACATATGTTGTACACATACTGATAACATAAGAAGATGTGCGTTGCACATTTGATCTGCCACAAAATGGACTTCAGTTGCGTGATATCCCCAGGAATTGGTTACTTCTGGAGCACTTCAACGTGGGTGGACATGAAGAGAATGACAGAGGTGCTAAAGATATGGCCTAAGTATTCAACTTGTTAGACTAAGAATTCATAATTATCAAGATTGAAGTGCAAGTATACCTTCTGGAACACCAAAAACAAGGCCCATAAAGCGGCAGTTTTCCCTGTGATCAAGATAAGTGGCCTCAAGTCATCGAGTAAAACAGAAGTAATATCCAGCGTTCCCCAAGGAAGTGTTATAGGCCCTCTATTGTTCCTGATCTATATTAAAGACATAGCAGACAATCCGAGTAGCCGTCTTAGATTGTTTGCAGATGATGCTGTCATTTACCATCTTGTAAAGTCATGTTGTTGTTGTTGTGGTCTTCAGTCCTGAGACTGGTTTGATGCAGCTCTCCATGCTACTCTATCCTGTGCAAGCTGCTTCATCTCCCAGTACCTACTGCAACCTACATCCTTCTGAATCTGCTTAGTGTATTCATCTCTTGGTCTCCCCCTACGATTTTTACCCTCCTCGCTGCCCTCCAATACTAAATTGGTGATCCCTTGATGCCTCAGAACATGTCCTACCAGCCGATCCCTTCTTCTGGTCAAGTTGTGCCACAAACTTCTCTTCTCCCCAATCCTATTCAATACTTCCTCATTAGTTATGTGGTCTACCCATCTAATCTTCAGCATTCTTCTGTAGCACCACATTTCGAAAGCTTCTATTCTCTTCTTGTCCAAACTGTTTACCGTCCATGTTTCACTTCCATACATGGCTACACTCCATACAAATACTTTCAGAAATGACTTCCTGACACTTAAATCTATACTCGACGTTAACAAATTTCTCTTCTTCAGAAACGCTTTCCTTGCCATTGCCAGTCTACATTTTATATCCTCTCTACTTCGACCATCATCAGTTATTTTGCTTCCCAAATAGCAAAACTCCTTTACTACTTTAAGTGTCTCATTTCCTAATCTAATTCCCTCAGCATCACCCGACTTAATTCGACTACATTCCATTATCCTCGTTTTGCTTTTGTTGATGTTCATCTTATATCCTCCTTTCAAGACACTATCCATTCCATTCAACTGCTCTTCCAAGTCCTTTGCTGTCTCTGACAGAATTACAATGTCATCGGCGAATCTCAAAGTTTTTATTTCTTCTCCATGGATTTTAATACCTACTCCGAATTTTTCTTTTGTTTCCTTTACTCCTTGCTCAATATACAGATTGAATAACATCGGGGAGAGGCTACAGCCCTGTCTTACTCCCTTCCCAACCGCTGCTTCCCTCTCATGCCCCTCAACTCTTATAACTGCCATCTGGTTTCTGTACAAATTGTAAATAGCCTTTCGCTCCCTGTATTTTACCCCTGCCACCTTTAGAATTTGAAAGAGAGTATTCCAGTCAACATTGTCAAAAGCTTTCTCTAAGTCTACAAATGCTAGAAACATAGGTTTGCCTTTCCTTAATCTTTCTTCTAAGATAAGTCGTAAGGTCATTATTGCCTCACGTGTTCCAGTATTTCTACGGAATCCAAACTGATCTTCCCCGAGGTCGGCTTCTACTAGTTTTTCCATTCGTCTGTAAAGAATACATGTTAGTATTTTGCAGCTGTGGCTTATTAAACTAATTGTTCAGTAATTTTCACATCTGTCAACACCTGCTTTCTTTGGGATTGGAATTATTATATTCTTCTTGAAGTCGGAGGGTATTTCACCTGTTTCATACATCTTGCTCACCAGATGGTAGAGTTTTGTCAGGACTGGCTCTCCCAAGGCCGTCAGTAGCTTAATGGAATGTTGTCTACTCTGGGGGCCTTGTTTCGGCTCAGGTCTTTCAGTGCTCTGTCAAACTCTTCACGCAGTATCGTATCTCCCATTTCATCTTCATCTACATCCTCTTCCATTTCCATAATATTGTGCTCAAGTACATCGCCCTTGTATAGACCCTCTATATACTCCTTCCACCTTTCTGCTTTCCCTTCTTTGCTTAGAACTGGCTTTCCATCTGAGCTCTTGATATTCATACAACTGGTTCTCTTATCTCCAAAGGTCTCTTTAATTTTCCTGTAGGCAGTATCTGATCAAAACGACTTGCAAAATGATTATAGATAAGGTATCTGTATGGTGCGAAAAGTGGTAATTGACCCTGAATAAAGAAAAGTGTGAATTTATCCACATGACTACTAAAAGAAACCCACTAAATTTAGATTACGCGGGAAGTCAGACAAATCTGAAGGCTGTAAATTTAACTAAATACTTAGGGATTACAATTATAAATAACCTATATTGGAACAATCACATAGATAATGTTGTGGGTAGAACAAACCAAAGATTGCGATTCATTGGCTGAACACTTAGAAGGTGCAATTGGTCTACTAAAGAGACTGCTTACACCATGCTTGTCCACCCTATTCTAGAGTATTGCGTGTGTGGTGTGGGATCTGCTTCAGGTGGGACTGACTGATGACATCGAAAAAGTTCAAAGAAGGGCAGCACTGTTCCTCACAAGCGTCTTCGAACCAAACTGCGTGCCTACGGAGTATCGCCTCAGTTGTGCGACTGGATTCAAGATTTCCTGTCAGCAAGGTCACAGTTCGTAATAATAGACGGAAAGTCATCGAGTAAAACAGAAAATATTATCGCAAAATAGGGAAATAGTGCCACAGACATGATACGTGAATTGGAGTGGAAATCATTAAAACAAAGGCATTTTTCGTTGCGACGGAATCTTCTCATGAAATTTCAGTCACCAGTTTTCTCCTCCGACTGCGAAAACATTCTCTTGGCACCGACCTACATAGGGAGAAACGATCATCACGATAAAATATGAAATCTGGGCTCGCACCGAAAAATTTAAGTGCTCGTTTTTCCCGCGTGCCGTTCAAGAGTGCAACGGTAGAGAGACAGCTTGAAGGTGGTTCATTGAACCCTCTGCCAGGCACTTTATTGTGAATATCACAATAATCACGTAGATGGAGAGTTATTCCTTCTCATTTTACTGATGATACTTGCTGCATATCTATTAGTTTCAGGTTTTATTGTTTTCATAATTTCGTCTGTCATAAAAACACTGAAACAATCTTAAGCACTTGAGTTTCCGTTTATCTGTGCAGTAACTCCACTATGTTCCCCAAAAACAGGAGCATGCGGCAAAACATCGTCTTCTGTCCACACTGTACCTTCGTCTTCATTTCGAGAGCGCCGTACCTTTTTGGGTGGCGGAGGAGTTTCAAATTCGGCGGCAGTTTTACGGCGTTTTTCTGGTTCACTTATTTCATCAGCATCGCTATTCTCTGCAAATTACGATATATGTATCATAGAAGTGTTGCCTGTTATATACACGTAAAGAGAAAATCAAATAAAATCTCAGTAAATATATATTCTTCACTTCGGCAACTTATCAACAGTAAATGTTTCATCATTATCTGAAACACTTCCCCATTCTTCAATATCTCCTTCAGAATCAGAATCGTCTTCTTCTAAAAGAGCTTAAATATCTTCATCCTAATTCGCTTAGAAAACGATCTTGCACACTTTCTGTCACTAGATACACATGCAAAAAACGCAGGAATTTTCGTAGTCGAAATTCAAGCTACACGCACGCAAAAAGTGCGAGAAACACTCAACAGACGGCAGCATATGATGCAGGAAGCTCGACGGGCACATGAGTGCTGACAACAAGTCACTCTCCCTCCCTCCCCCCCACTGTTTTTTTAATCAAACCCATAAGTCCAGGTTATCCTCATATTATGTTCACAACTTTTAGACTCAAGTAATTCCAAAACTGTACCAGATAAAGACAACTGACTTCCAACATGCGACAAGATAGCTTGTAAATTTTTTACATTCTTTTTGTTTTCCAGGTGCTGCAGATTTGCTGAAAAAGTCAATACCACAGGAAAAAGTTGAGTATCTAGCTTGATTCAATGAACCAAATTGTGATAACTCAAATGTAACGAAACTGAAGGACGCAATGTGGAAGGGAATCACCATACTGAACAACTATTCTGACTCTGCTCATGTCATTTATTGAAGCAGTTAGTGTTCTTTATAAATAGGAGTCAAGTTTTCCATCCATTATATATGCCAGTGTGGACAAGATATATCAGTTGTGTACAAGGAATCCAATAAAATCAGTGTGTATGGCAGCTGGAGAGCTGGAAATGCCATGATCAACAGTACATAAAGTCATGCATAAGAGGTTATGTCTTTATGATTGCATGGTGTATCTACTTCAGATACAAAAGCCGATGAACCAACCCCAGTGCCAATAGTTCTCAGTGAATATGCTAGCTGAGACTGACACAAACAATGACTTTTTTGAAAAAGATTTGTTTCTCCTATGAGTCAATTTTTCATGACAACATCCATGTATGGAGATCAGAGTGTTATCGTGTTATACATGAACTGATGAACTAAAAAGAGACAGCCCTAAGGTCAATGTGTGATACAGACTTGTGCACAATTGCTTTATTGGTCCACTGTTTTTTTTCATAAAATGTGCCATCAACAGTGATGTTTTCCTGGATGTGTTACAAGAGGTGGTGTGCCACAACTGGAACACTTGTAATGTGACATCTTCAAGCAGGATGTGGTACCACCTCATTGGTTACTAAATGTCCAGTTCCTGGATGAGATGTTTCTGGATAGATGGACTGGACAAGATGGTCCAATTCAGTGGCCGCCGTGATCACCTGCCCTCACACCACTGGACTTCTTCCTACAAAGAAGCAGTGAACCAAAGCTACAGATACACATGACTTGAGGACATACATTCTAAATGGCTCTGAACATGTTTGTGTAGTGTTCAGAGAGCATAAGTGGAGAAAAACTGAATATCAATTGGTTGTTGTGCCACAGCAGGTGCATGTGTATGAATGATGAAACAAAACTTTTCAAGTTATCTTGCCACTTATTGAAAACTAGTTGTTAGGATCTATTACAGTTTGAAAGTCATGAAAGTCGAAAGTTGAAACATAATTTATGGACACCCTGTATAGTAGTGTGCATATTTGCACATACAAGAAGACACATAGCGTCTCTCAGTGTTGTGGCTACTTCACCGAAGCCTTTGGTGATTTTTAGGCTGTGAGCTACTTCCCAGAAAACTGTATGTGCACTATCAAAAGTATCTGGACAACAATTAATGGGCATTAATATGAGGCGTGTTCATCTTAGCGTTTATGACGACTTGAACTCTGTTGGTGACACTTTCAGTGAGGTGTCTGAATTTCTGTGGATGAATGACGGCCACTGCTTCCTGAAGAGCTGAGAGAAGGTTGTGATGTTGGGTATTGGGATACGATGTAACTCATCCCAAAGGTGTTGCATTGAGTTCAGGTAGTAACTCTGGCTAGCCCAGCCCATTTCAGGAATGTCCAAGAACCATTGCCTCAGAGATGCTGCTTTATGACACTGTGTCGTCATGCTGATACAATCATTATCTCCGAACTGTTCCTCTACTTAAGCAATACAGAATGTTGTAAAATATGTTCATATCCTTTCGCTTTTAACGTTATCTTGAGCACAATAAGGGGAACGCACCCTAACCACAAAAAATACTCTCATAGTAACACTACGTCCTCTGTACTTCACTGTCAATAATATATATGAAGGCGGGTAACGTTCTCCAGGCATTCGCCAAACCCAAAACCTTTCATTCGATTGCCACAGGGTATAGTGTGATCCATCACTCCAAATTACTCATTTTCAGCCATATGTCGGGCAGTAGCGTCACTCTGTACATCACCTCAAGCGGCGCTTAACAATGACTACGGAAATGGGTGGCTGCTCGATTGTTATACCCCATTCTTTTTAACACTGTACATATTGTGTTAGCCGTACTGCCAGAATATCTTTGGAACTAGTAAGTGTTTTCTTCCGCTGATTTCATGTGATTCTTTGCAACCACCCCTTACCATCCACGATGGTCCATGTCCGTCAGTATGAGAGGTCTGCCTGGTCTCTGTTTAGCTGTGGTTGTTCGTTCGCGTTTCACTCCACAAACACATCACCAACAGTCGGCTTTGGCAGCTTTAGAAGGGCTGAAATGCCCCTCATGGACTTGTTACTCACGTGACATCCAATTATCAGTTCTACATATACATTTATACTCCGCAAGCCAGCCAACGGTGTGTGGTGGAGGGCACTTTGCGTGCCACTGTCATTCCTCCCTTTCCTATTACAGTTGCGTATGGTTTGCGGGAAGAACGACTGCCGGAAAGCCTCTGTGCGCGCTCGAATATTCAGCTTCGGTGCATTCTATCAGCACTTGAAGTTCCGGTACTTCACCAATGCAGATTCGACAGCTTACAATTACAATACCGAATGCTGCTTGGTCCCTGCATGTCCTGACTTTGCCCCGCACCCTTTGAGGTTGTTCCCCCGTCGGTACTTGCCTGAGGCCATCTAACCTAAAAAACCGCCCAGTCCACGCCACACAACCCCTGCTACCCATGTAGCCGCCTAATGTGTGTAGTGGACTCCTGACCTATACAGCGGAACCCGAAACCCCACCACCCTATGGCGCAAGTCAAGGAATCTGCAGCCCATATGGTCGCAGAAACGTTTCAGCCTCTGATTCAGACCCTCCACTCGGGTCTGTACCAAAGGTCCACAGTCAGTCCTGTCGACGATGCTGCAGACGGTGAGCTCTGCTTTCATCCCGCTAGCAAGACTGGCAGTCTACACCAAATCAGATAGCTGCTGGAAGCCAGAGAGGATTTCCTCCAATCCATAGCGACACATATCATTGGTGCTGACATGAGCGACTACCTGCAGATGGGTGCATCCTGTACCCTTCATGGCATCTGGAAGGACCCTGTCCACATCTGGAATGACTCCCCCAGTATGCACACAGAGTGCACATTGGTTTTCTTCCCCTCCCTTGCAGCCATATCCCTAAGAGGCCCCATTACAGGACTGACGCTGGAGCTCCCAACTACCAGTAAGCCCACCCTCCGCGACCGCCCAGATCTTGCAGACTGAGGGGCAACCTCTGGAACACAACAAGCAGCCATGTCCGGCCGAAGATCAGTATCAGCCGGAGACAGAGCCTGAAACCGGTTTGTCAGACAAACTGGAGAGGCCTTCTGTTCAGCCCTCTGGAATGTCTTTCGCCCCTGCCACACCTTGAGACAACCTCCAACTCTAACACGAGTGAGGGGTCAGCCTCAATGTGGGCAGTATCCTGGGCAGCCACAGCCGTATTCCGATTGGGGCATGCGTGGGATGAGCTGGCTGTCCCCAGCCAACCCCCATCCGGACCCCCCACAGTGATGACCATTGGCAACAGCCTCAAGCTGTGTGACCGAAGCCAACACTGCCTGAAGCTGGGAGCAAAGGGATGCCAACTCAGCCCACATCCGAACACAGCAGTCGCAGTCCCTATCCATGCTAAATACTGTTGTGCAAAGAACGTCTGAACTAATCGACAGAGAACACAAACAATTCAACACAAAATTTAAACGGTTATTAAAATACAAGTCTGTCTAGTAAATGCAGTAATGCTGCTACTTGCGCACTGCTGACACACTGCTCGGCGGCAGAAGGCTAACTGTACTGTCAGTAACGTACAAAGACTATTTGAAAGAAATAAACAAATGACAGACGACTACGCGACTTTACACGTCATGGATATTAAAATGCAAATCTGCCCCTGCTAATTACGAAACTACACAATGATTTGACGGATTTAACTAAACAAGTGCGCTAAGAACACTCAAACAAATTGGAAGCTGCTGTTACTGATTCTCTACTGACAACACAATACTCCCTGCCGCCTTTCCTTTTATTCTAAAGCCTAGTTTACATGACGACATTGGGTTGCGGCACTAGTGTGGAATGAGCTGCATATATGCCTGTAGACACGGCACCAGTATACACTTCAGTTTCGCCGTTTTGAAGGTCCCTGAGTCGTGTCTGAAATGAAAGTTTTGGCAGCTGCACGTCGTACGAGTTGTGAGGGAGTTGAAGCTTGTTGCGTCGAATCACTGCAGAAGAAAAAAAAATAAGAAACTTGTTTCGATTCGTGACTGGATGGAGAAAAGACGTCAGCTCGGTTGCTCAGTATCCCTGCTGAAATAATTTGTAACTGAACATCCAAGAAGTTGTTTTAATTATATTAGAATGTCACCAGAACTGTTTAAGTTTCTTCTAAATAGAATTAATTATGCAATAGGGAATAAAGGTATTGTAATGCATGAAGCACTGTCGCCAAAACTGAAATTACGTATCATATTGCGTGCATTAAAATCGGTTTGAGTTGGTGATGACGCTATTTTCTTATCACAATAATTATTACTGTTAATGTTAATAATTATTGAACATTATCAACAATAATTATTCGAAGCAGGCCGCATTAAGGAAAGAATGGTTTGCAAATTACTCTCTTTAAGATAGATCTGTACAGCGGCAACATTTCCAAATTCTAACATATGTGAACAGGGAGCACTGCAGCGACGTTTTAAATAGATGAATATTGAATAAAGAATGCAGCTTCTTAAATTTGTATAGCCTTCCCTCCTGTCAACAATATTCCTTAACAAAGAGTTGGCCAACTCGAACGATGGAATTTTAGTCTTGTAGACGAGAGCATTGCCACAGCTAGAATTACACTTGCTTGTATTTTTCTTAATTCAGTTGTATATATGCTGCTAACTCAATAAATTTTGCCCTGCAGCTCAGATATTGTCAAACCGTCTATGTTATGAACGCATATGACAGTCTCAACGGCAGCAATATGTTGCTTAATTTTGTAATCAGCCTCACTGAAATCCCACCAACACCTATGCAAACCACAGATATCCAAAAAGCGAACATTATTCTTCATTCCCCACATCACATTTCAATTTGTCTACACTCTATGAACACACATAACCTCAAAACTCGTGCAACTAGTGTCGCCAAGGTTGGAACACGCCTAAAGTGTTTAGTTTCACCAACGAGTTGCGCAAACGTGCGGCGCGCATACGCAGCGACTGGTTGCGCAGTTGCCTGCAACCTGAACAGTGTCGTCGTGTAAACTAGGCTTAACCCTAGCATTACCAACGGGGGGGCCTCGTAGGCCCACTGACTCAGTTGTATCCACACCCTTTGATATATGAACTTGAAAGCAAAGGTAATTGTTCGTTATTGAATGTACTATTGAGTCATTACAGAATTTCGGAATAAAAATGTAATTAAAATTCATTTACTTGATTTAATTCTCTGTGGGCCTTAGAAGCCCACCCGTTGGTAATAGCAAGGAAAGATTTACGAGGTTGAGTCTCTCGTTTCAAATTCTTACCATGAAACGAATTTTGGCATTGTTGCCTTCAGACATATTATTATGAAGCGGACCATTGTTATTTTCAGTGTTTCTGCTGCTGTTGAACCAGCAACATGAGTAGACATTGTTTACGTGATAGGTCCATTGAAAGAGTGCTAGAAGAAGTTTTGAACGAATCAGATTTAGAGGAAAGTGAAGTGGATGATGATGTGGAAGAAATTAGAACTCATCGTCTGAGAATGAAGATGAGGTTGAAGCCAATCCACCAGATGATAATGATACGGAATGTGATAAATTCATTGCAAAAAGTGGACGAGAGTATATTACGAAGCCATCTCGACAAGATCGGCGTTCTGTACAAAATATAGTGCGAGAAAGAATGGGGCTAGGACAACAAGGAAGAATTGCGTCTCCGAAAGAGGCTATAGAGCTCTTTTTTACACCTCAAATTATGAATCTAATAAAACTACACTCAAATGAAGAGGCTTCTCGACTAGGTATTCAGCACACAGATGAAGATGAGTTATTTTGTTATATAGGACTCTTGCTAATCATGGGTTCAAATCATGACAATAAGATACCTGTCCAAGATTTATGGTCTTTGCTTCAGGGCCGACAAGTGTACTATGGATCAATGAGTCAGACCCGATTTTTCGAATTGACTAAAATATTGAAGTTTGATGATAAGAACACAAGAGAAATTCGTCGCCAGACTGACAAGTTTGCTCCAATGAGGGAAATTTTTGAAAGCTTCAATTCTTCACTTCCATTGTATTTCATTCCTGGTCTACATACAACAGTGGATGAGATGTTGTCTTTGTTCCGTGGTCGCTGTCCATTCAAGGTGTTTCTAAAAGAAAAACCTGGAAAATACGGCATTCCAATTCGAATGCTGTCTGATTCTGAGACTAGATATGTGATCAGCATGGACATCTATACAGGCAAGTCAGGAAATACACAGCATTCAAATGGACCGATGGAAATTGTAATGGAAATGGAAATGAAGTCCCATGCTTCTTTACAGAGCGTAGGGGAACGATGCGGGAAACCCGCACCGCCTTACTAGGCAAGGTCCTAATGGAGGTGGTTTGCCGTTGCCTTCCTCCGACCGCAATGGGGATGAATGATGACGATGAAGACGACACAACAACACCCAGTCATCTCGAGGCAGGAAAAATCCCTGACCCCGCCGGGAATCGAACCCGGGACCCCGTGCTCGGGAAGCGAGAACGCTACCGCGAGACCACGAGGGGCGGACGGAAATTGTAAAGAGACTAATAAAACCTATTGAAAAATCAGGCCGTAATGTTACCACAGATCGGTACTATACTTCAGTGGAGCTTGCTGAGACTCTATGGAATGATTTTCACCTCACACTTGTTGGCACCCTACAGTCTAACAGACGACACATACCTGAAGAGCTGAAGACTACAACTGGCCGCAGTTTACACTCTTCCATCTTTGCTTATACTGACCCTCAGACACAGAGGCCACCAGTTACTCTTGCATCAACGCTAGTCCGCGAGAAGCCAAAACGACTGCTGTTGATGCTTTCAACTTATCACTCAGAAGGGGTGTTGAATGAAGACTCAAAAAAGACTAACATAAATCTTTTTTCTAATTCTACAAAGGGAGGCGTGGACACCATAGACCAGATGGCAAGACACTACAGCACAAAGAGAGGAACAAGAAGATGGCCTTTGTCCCTCTTCTACACACTCATTGACATAGCAGCAATAAATGCATATTCACTCTTCCTCCTCAACTTTCCGAATTGGAAAAAGAATTTGCTAAACCGCAGAAGAGTTTTTATCACTAACTTAGGTCTCGAACTAATAAGATCTCAAGTAGATAAACGGGCACAAAATTTGTATGGACTTCAGAAGCCAGTAATAATGGCAATGGAAAGCATCACACAACGGAAGCTCAGCTGCTCTGTAGAACCATCATCCTCAACAGCAGAACCAGGAACACGTGGACGGTGCCACCTATGCTGCCAAGAAGCTGCATCTAAAAAGATCAAGTACAACAAGCTGGGAAAGTCAACTGTTACCTGCTCTCAGTGCCACAAACACGTCTGTGGGAAACACTGCAGGAAGACAGTGTTGTGTGAAAAATGCGTTGCAGAATGAGACAGTAAATTTTGTTTGCTTCATGTAGTGTATCGAATTAAAAAAGTCGTTTTTATAAGAAAACACTATTTTGAAACATTATTCCAAAAAATATATAAACTGAATCTCGTGATTTGTTCATTTTATTCCTATTATAATAACATCTTTTATTATCCAGTATACAAAAACAATGTCTAAGCATTTTGAATTGTTATTAGAGGTATCAGAAGTAAATAAACTTGATTTATGATAAAATAAATTGTGGTATTCTTTATAGGCCTTTGAGGCCCCCCCGTTGGTATTACATGTAACAAAAAATACGTTGGTAATGCTAGGGTTAAGGGGAGCCAGAGGGGCCTATGCTGCCCATGTTAAAATCACTTAAGTTTGAGGAACATTGATGAATAAACTACCAAATAGAAATATTTGAATTTTTTTACATATAGAGTGCTTTAGTATTGCAGTTATGACAGAGGGGTTTTGGAGTATCTTTTCTAGTTTCCTTCCAATTATTTTTTTATTAATGACCCATTTTTTTACAAATAATTGCTTTATAATTAAACTGAAATGAAACTACTGAACATATTGCCAAATGGCTGTATTACAACGTAAGTTTGACCACTAGGAGTGCTGTATAAAAATTTCATCTCTCTAGCTTGAGTGGAATTTGAGAAAATGTTCCTTATATTCGAAAAATTCTAATTTACGGGAAATGGCTATCAAAGCTTCTCAAAACATTCCTGCACTATAGGATGGATTATCAGGGTTTTCTTCTTCATCCTCCAAAAGCTTCCTCTTCTGTCTTCTTTTCTGGCCTGTTGTTCCATCATACTTCATATGCCTTTCTCTTCTTTCTGCTCCTCTTATCCTTTCTCTGTCAATATTTCTTAGTGCTCGTACAGTGTTCACCCCAGCTGTAAATCCTAACGCCTTCACAACTTCACACTTCACATTGTTCCCTTGGTTGTAGGTTGCTATTGCATCACAATGCCAAAGTTCAGTGTTTTTATACTTACAAACACCCTTTTAGGAATCACTTTCCAAATCAAATTGTTTACGCTCTTATTAGGATTCTGCGTCTTTCCGTGTAGACATTTGTGTAACAATTCTGGCTGTGCTAAGTCATGAAAAATTGGTTTTATTGCATTTATCACAGCTGCTGGCAAACCATGTTTGTGATCATAGTCCTTTTTTGCATTATATTTGCACCAGAAATCTTTTGGGCACAGGCTGTGTTGAGGGTATTCATTGGAAGAGGCAGTATGAATGAACAATGCCCACACTGCTTTTCGCATGTCACTAACATTACTAGTATTTTGCCTTATAGCATACCCATAGTATCTCTGTAGACGTTCAATCACCTCATCAGTAAGCCTGCCTCTCCCTCCTATTGTCTTTCCATCACTGAGCTTACTCGAACCCAAAGTTTGTTTCAGCCTTCGAAGCCGTGCACCCATACGCTTTTGCACATGCCCAATGCATTCCCACTTTTCAACTACAAATTCATTTCCATATGGTTTCAGTTCCTCTATAGTCTTGAAACCTTTGGAGTCACCATCCCCAAGGTAGTATTTGCTAGAAGATGTCACAGAGCAATGGCCGGCCATGTGTTGTTTAGCAGAAGAACGCACTGTTTCAGTAATTGTAGTATCGCAACTTGGTATTAGTGTTAATTTTCTTTTCCCTACGTTCTTCCTCTTCTTATATACACAGTTACTAAAACGTGGCATCGTAACCAGAACAATGCTTTACACAAGAAATATAATACTACCAACAACAGGCGCAACACTGAACTAATTCGAAACGGTAAACAGCAGAGAGACGATGTTCCACGCTCTTAGCGCTTCATTTGTCACAGAAAACAATGTAGCCAACCCTTGCACAATCGCTGTATGCGTAACATAAGGCGCTGTATGCGTAACAGGCCGAGAAAATCCCAAGCAGTTCGCCAGGAAGTCACGAGAGGGTGTTAGATGCATTCAGCGGCCGCCCATTTCCTCTGCAGGCGTGGGGGAAAATGGTAATAACTCCACTTCTAGGGCCAGTAGGACAATAATTCAAAGTTTACATTAAAGAGGAATGTTCCAATTAATTTTCGGTAGCAAAAAAAAAAAATCGTAATTTTTTGGATTTGACCACCTCCGGCTCCCCTTAAGGGTCCACCTCGCGTGACATCTAGTGGTCTGTTCCGCAGTTCTTAGGGGTGTACGGATACATCTGATGAGATAGTGGATACTTCTGGTGAGATAGTGTACACTGTACAGCGAGCGCCGCGTGTGAACTCACCGGAGCCGTGATAGTCGAGGTCTGCGCGCCAGCCGTGGCCTGTGTTGACGAGCACATTGGCAGAGGACGGGTAGCGCCAGGTGAGCGGCCGCGAGCTCAGCGACGCGTCCGTCAGGGTCCTGCTCGTGCAGATGTCGACGGGCGACTGCCGCGTGCCCGCCGCCAGCGGAAATTTCTCTGGCCATGTTTCTGGTCCTGCGGAGAGACCACAGTTGCAATTTATCACTGGAGCTTTACCGTTCTCCTCCTTCAACTTTTGTAATCTAAAACTGATCGACTTAGGACGACACCTTACAATGTTCATACTAAAAGATTTACCATTCGATAATGTGTGACAATTTACGTACATGAAGAGTAAAGCAACATGTAACGCCTTTTTAAAAATAAGATGCTGCATTAGCATTAGAAGTAAGTAAAGCTGTCGGCTAGCTGGAGGTTAGTCTGGATATCCCTTGCTTTCCTGCCTAGTTCTAACTGACGTACTAAGACAGTTATAGGAGAACCTGAAGTTTAAGGTAGACTGAGCCACAGTACAATTTATACCATGAAGTTTTATTTCATTAAATGCCTACGTAACCCGGTAGTTGTTATAACGGTTTCGGCTGTCAACTCATTAGCAACAGCCCATAAATGTTCTTTGGCTGACGGCTGTGTCAAATCTTTACTGAAACTTTTACAAGAGGACTAATATATTCATTACCCAATATGCCTGACAACTGAATAAAGCTTTACAGTAGAAACTAATGCGCTCACTGATACTTTCAACCAAAAATATGGCAAATATGAACGGTAAAATTTTGCGTTTGGCTCTTCAACTAATCTTTCCCAGAGTTGAAAGACCGGTACCGATCGGAAGTTGAACCTTAGATGATTGGATTTATAGTCCGTCACATACCTAGTGAGCCACTGAGCCACATGTAAGTAGTGTCGGAGGCTCTTACGCCTGGCTAAGAAAATGGAGTTTCTGATATCAACAGTCAACCAAATGAGCCACGTGAATAAACATCACTGCCGGTTCATAATTTTTTATTTTTCAGTTCTTCCCCAATGCCTTTTCCAAAATCGACGAGGGTTCTCAAATTTACATTATAACTCACGGAGACGGGGAGGGGGGAAAACGCAGTGGAAAACGCGGTAGCCGCAGTGATCAGTACCAGAATGAGATTTTCACTGTGCAATGTAGTGCATGCTGAAATGAAATAGAATCATGTGGTAAATGTAGAAATGCATACATCTTTTCAGTTATTCGACTTCGAGACATTGAGAAGTTTCTTCACGATAACAAGCTACTGCAGAAACTGGTAAACAACAGCACAGTCATGAAAGACTCACATTGACACCTGTCCACAAAGTGGGAAGACCAATAACGCTGTTTTTCAACTTTTAGTATGTAAACCAGTGGTCTTTGTGGCAATAAAGAAAATAAGTGAACAGATACAGGAAGAAAAAAATGGTCCAAATGGCTCTGAGCACTATGGGACTTAACTTCTGAGGTCATCAGTCTCCTACAACTTAGAACTACTTAAACCTAACTAACCTAAGGACAACACAGACATCCATGCCAGAGGCAGGATTCGAACCTGCGACCGTAGCAGTCGCGCGGTTCCGGACTGAAGCGCCTAGAACCGCTCGGCCACCGTGGCCAACAGCACTTGCTTTACAGAGAAATATCGTAACACAGCGCTACAGATTAATTAAAAAAAAAGAAAGAGACAGCAGTTTCTGGGTATATATCGCACATGATTCCTGTCTCCTTGGATACTGTGAATGGCGACTTTAGTAACAGAAATGGCATCAGGCTAGAAATTTAAAATAATATAAATCTGGAAAATCATGAAAATAGCAGAAAACTTCGTAGAACAGATAAACGCCAGGAAAGAGTGTGGCAGGTAGTTTTTGGGGTAATCATCATAGGTTTTTGTGTTACCCTTCTGATAACTATTTTATTGTTCCATTTTCGCGAGAAAACTTGTCGCACTATAGTTGCCAAAATCTCTCAAAGGAATGGTTACCGGAATTTTAGCAATATGAAGGGACTTGCATTTCATGGAAAGCCTGTTTCATCATTACCTCTTTTTATTCAATTCCACAAAAAGCTAATTTCTTTCGCCAGACTGATTCTTGAGTTCCTGAAGCTGGCGTAAAGTTTTTTATTATTAAAATGTTATACTGCGGGAAATGTACAAAATCTCACAATATCCATAACGTCTGACAGAAAGCTTACTTGAGCCTTGACATCACAGCAATCCACTCGACCACTGTGAATGAGCGAGACGTTCAAAAGTGAAATAAAAAATTCGTTTAAAAAGAACGAATTTTAATATAACGATATTTTTGCTGGTAGCGACTATATTAAAACCACCTGAAAAAATTCAAGAAAATTTGTCAACACCCCTTTTACATCATTATGACGGGTGCAACCGTTATGAAGATATAAGTAGCTTCGATATTATAGAGTATAGAGACAAAACCAATTAGCCAATAAGATTATTTGAAACTTTCAGTTTAAGGGTAATTGATTAAGAATGCAGGTAACATTTTTTTTGGTTGTTACATTAATGTTCCTATATTGAATTTGTCTCAGAAATGTTAATGTTTTCAACTTTTTTTATTTCTTAAATCTCGCCAATGTTAAGCGATGGGTTACAAGCTTTTAATAGAAATATTGCTCTTTTCACGTTAGTTATGACAAAATTTCTTCTAGTAAAGCCCGCATCGCAGATTCAGCATAGATAGTTATAGAACCTAAGTACGGCCTGTCACACAACACTTGCTTTATTGCACGCGGATTGGCTACGTCCCACACATGTGAAAAGTGAATTCCTCAGAAAATATCCCTTTCTTCAGGAAATCGCCATTTTTACCTAATCGCTGAAGAATGTCTACAGCATTCGTTGCGGCTTTCAATACCTGCAACAGTTCCAAGTAGTGTGTGTGTAATTGTAAAAGGTCTCTCGGTCGCTGTAGGGATCTGGAGCTCCTAGTTCAAATGGCTCTGAGGACTATTGGACTTAATTTCTGAGGTCATCAGTCCCCTAGAACTTAGAACTACTTAAACCTAAGTAACCTAAGGACATCACAAACACCCATGCCCAAGGCAGGATTCGAACATGCGACCGTAGCGGTCGCGCGTTTCCAGACTGTAGCGCCTAGAACCGCTCGGCCACCGCGGCCGGCTGGAGCTCCTGTGAAGCTTACTAAGAGATTCGTGCGAAAGATAACAGGATGTGGCCCGGCTAAGCTTTACTTACGTTGGACGACCAAGACGATATTACACATAAAAACTACAGTACACCTGCATATCGACGTCTGTGGGTGTCGTTTCTTCCCATACGAAATTTGGAAGTATCTTTGCATCTACATTACGGGTTTGATCTGAATAGTATATCCAATACACATCACTCTTTATATCATATGGAGCGCACACAAAGAAAGTTCTGAGTTTATGAATTACATAAGTCAAAAACTGTTCCGTGCGTGTTGCATAGTTCGAATTCTATAACTTGTAGTTGTGGAGTACCTATTGTTTCATAAGATTGTGAGAAACCGCTGAATGTGAATGTTCTGATGGTTCTGTGAGTCCACAGCCGATTTCCTATCCCATCCCTGTACAATTCTCTAAAGACCTCATCAACGAAGGAATGTTAATCACTAATTTGCCTTCCTTTCTACCATCAGTTAAGGTATTGTAGTGTTGAATGCGACGTTGGCGGAGATAATCTCCCATGTGCTGATAAAACTGAAGTCCAAGTTTGGTCTACTGCATTATCGTGTTACAGTGCCATTTGTCTTCTAATTCTCACGTCAAACTTCTGCGAGGAAGATGCGAGATGACAGTCCAACAACCAAAGGGAACAATGCCTGGGTAAGTGGAGTTCTGTATCATGTACACCATCTGTGATACTGTCCATATTCAATTCAATATAACAAATATCCATGGCATGCTGCTTCTCTAAATAAATTAACCATCTTGCCTCTCTAAGACACCATTTCACTTACTTTATGTTGTTTGTCTCTTGTTTACAAAGCTATGAATTTTCAGTGAAAATTTGTAGTCAACTAGAAAAACATGAGATGCACCCTATATTGGAAACAAGCTCAGTACCCTATGGAATAACGTACGGAATTTTCTGGTCCACTTTCAAATTCTCTTGCTCGCCTAAACATTGCGTTGACAGAGGGATGCACGTTATTTTCGCCAATTTTGTTTCCTCTAGAAATCTATACTGAGGTGTCAGTCTTTGGCCAATGTGGGTAAACTTTGGCAATATGTACTTTTCATCATCGCTCCCGCCTCAGTCCTGTTAATCAGTTAACCGTTCTGATCGGAGTAAACACTACCGTAAAAGAGCATGTGCCATCACATCCTGTTGGGAGCAGTAAAAAGCGAGCTCACGAGAAAGTGTTCACCTCTAAGTGCCGACGTCCACTTCAACGTGTGTGGGCGGGCTAATTGTCAGCCGTCAGCGTCACGACGCTCCGTGCGCACGCGAGGTCAGCGCCTCCGTGACTCACCGCCCGCGTGAAATACGGTTCACAAGATGCACCGGCTCCCTAGCTTTGCACTCCGGCCACTGGAAACACCAGCGCCGACATTTCGAATGGGTGGTAAATTATTGTAGTCGTACAGCGACAGTTGTCGCGTGAGCGGAGTAGTGTTCATAAACAGTCGTGAACTGTGAGTGAACCAGCATCTATAGGATGTGCTGAAACTCTTGCACCAGAGGGATTAATACCTGGCCCACTTGTATCTTTATTATACGCAAATGGTATAACGTAAGATATTCAAGAAGCTGAAATAGCTCTTTCAGTTGCTAACTTGAGTAATGTGATGTGAAGGAGAAAATTTCTCACCCTAGTACAGAGATGGTCTTAATTTTCAAAGAAAATAGTATCCTCTTTATGTTCGTACAGATTGTGCAGTGATGTTAGTCAAATGTCAGCTTGTTCTGCGGAGTAGTTTTGATTGTACGGTTTTTTAAAGTAGCCGTGTTGGGTATGTTTCATTCGAGTGGATAAATTGGAACTTTTTTTTGTTTTCGTCGATTCATAGCTAACGAGAACTTTCACTCTAAAGTCGACAAAAGTTGATAAGAAGTACGCTCCTAAATTTTCAATAGCGAGGAAATGGACAGCTAAATTCGAATGTGGTTCTACCTCTTCTGAGGACGATCCGTGCGAGAAAAGTTCAAACAGTGCAACCACAGATTAAGATATCACGAAAGTTCACAACACAGTACTCGGCGATCGGAAACTAAAATGTATGTGAAATAGCTATTGGCGTGTCGAAATGAAGAGCGGAGTACATTTGACAAATAGCTATGACGAAGGTTTGTACAAGGTTTTGCGTCGCATTGTTGAATGTTTATCAACAAAAAATTCGAAATGAATTCAGCAATTATTGGATCATTTTAAATAGAATATAAATTATTTTTGAGCCTGCTTGTTAAAGCGGATGGGATATGGGTCTACCAGATTAGGCCAGAAACGAGACTGCAAACAAAAAAGGCGCTGTTGGAAAGCTAATGGCACTGTGCAAGAGAAGACGAAGTCGATTTAATTTAACGGAGGGGTTATGACTATTTTTTCTAAGATGCAAAAAGAGCTGCTTCTTATTCATAGCAAAGGATAAAACAATAATAGATGATTATTACGTAATCGTTCTGGACAAAAAGAATGGAAAGTGCTTGAGCAGAGAGCTGGAAACAAAAAATTATCTGCCAGCAAGATAATCCACCTGCCCACTTAAGTGCGTGGCAATGGGAATCGAAAGATTTGAAGTACAAATTGTAAACTAGTTAGTTAGCTTTATGTTCCGTGGATAATTTGCACGCTAAATCGTAATGATGTGGAAAGAGTCATTTTACAGTCACATCGCAAATTAATCTGTAAATATGGCTAAAGGCTGAACATTAAAAGCTTTTTTTTTTTTTTAAATATACAGATGTGAGTTAGTAATATCCATCAATCACCTTTTACACATTACAATAACACAAATTATTCTATGGAACAGAATGAGGTGTTATGGAGAAACTTCTTCAGTTTGTTTTCAAATTATATTTTGCTGTCAGACATTTCGTGTCATTGAGTAAGTTATCAAAAGTTTTAGTTGCAGCATTGAGCACCCCTTTTTGTGCTGAAGACAACCTTAATGCGAATTAGTGAATGTTATTTTTCCTTTTGGTATTGTAATTATGTACATCTTTGTTCCTTTTCAAACGTGGCACCCCCTTTAGAATCGCCGAATAATTAAAGAAAAATACTCATTTTTAAAATCATTTGAAGCACATGTTAAGAAAATAAATGTAGCTTACAATGCTAATAATTTACGTAAAGTGTCATGTTTGTCTAAGAATAAGCATACAGTTCGTTTCATGTTTTACTATGTACACGACAATGACACTTTCATTATTCTTTCATTACCTTATCTGGTCTGATCTTAAGTTCGTCTGTACTATTGCTGCCTTTGTTCTGATGAATATAAGTGTAACTTCTGATTGAAATATAATTACTGTAAGGATTCAGCAAACTACTTTTACGTCGTTTCCTATCCTTTAGTACCTAAATTTAAATGTGGCCTCTGAAATTTTACTAGCTGAATCTGGTGTGGTTTTGCGGACTGATACTGAATTATTTGCGGTCTTAATAGTCTTTACTTTTATCTTTCGTTTAATAGAATAGGTCTCATTTGTTTACCAAGTCCGATACTTTGTCAGGTTACGCGGTGTAGATCATTTATTCAGTAAAGATATTTTAAACGCAACCACACAAGCCGCAGCTACTCAGTAGCTTTGGCTGGAGCAGAATTTACTGTGTTTTCCTTGGAAAAGAAATTAATTAATCCAAATAGGAATGAAAAACATTATTACGGGCTGTCTTTGCTCGTAAGGAAGCGCATATATCTTGTTTAACGTTGGATCACATTCCTCTCTGTTGCGATGAATTTGTAGCTAACGCGCATGAAATATTAATCCAAACCAGAAAAGAAAGATGTCATAATCTTCTTATGTTGAAATAAATTAAACCGATGTTAGAGGTCAGTTTTACAACAAACTTCATGAGAGATTACTGTGACGCAGTACTCAGAACGCCCCACTTCTTAAACGGATGTGTACAAGGTGTCGTGAATGAGCGTCACGTATTATTCTCACTGCACGTTTTTATCGCAATGAAGACTTTCTTTCTTAAAGATGAGTTATCCCAGAACATTATTCCATATGACATTTTTGACTGAAAATATGCGAAATATGTTAATTTACTAATTGGTCTCTCCCAAGATTTGCAATAGTTCTAAGCGCAAATCTGGTTGAACTAAGTTGTTTTAGGAGTTCCAAAATGAATTTTTTCCAATTTAAATTCTCATCAATATGGGTCCCTAAGAATTTTGAAGTTTCCAACCTATTTATTATTTCCCCGCCATGTGTTACACTTAGCATTGGTGTAGTACCTCTAGATGTGGGGAAATGAATATGTTGTGTGTCCTTAAAATTAGGGTGAGACCTTTCGCATACAATCAGTCAATGATACTTTTAAGAACTTTGTTTATCATTCCTTTTGTTTCTGTATGTATGCTTGGATTGATTACAATACTAGTATCATCTGCAAAAAGATCTAATGGTGCTTATTGTATATTATACGGAAGATCATTTATATGCACAGGGAACAATAGTGAACCTAAGATTGAGCCTTTGGGAACCCAATACGTGATTTCACCCCAGTCAGAACAATGTCCCCAAACTATAGTGGCTGAATTACCAAGTACAACTCGATATGACATCCATTTGTTGGTTATACCATCAATCCCATAAATCTGCAATTTCTTTAGGAGGATACTGTGATCCACACAGTTCAAATGCCTTAGATAGGTCTCAGAAAATACCAACCAGAGCTATTTTATTATGTAATGCTTGTAATATTGGTGAGTGAACATGTAAATGGCACTCTCAGTAGAGAAACTCTTGTGAAAACCAAACTGTAAATTGCCGAGAGCATTACTGTTGCTCGGATTAAGTACTATTCCAGAATACCACACATCAGTTTCTCAAAGTTTTTTGGAGAATTATGTCAGCAGTGAAACATGTCTGGGGTTATTGAAATCTCTTTTATCACCTTTCTAGGTGTCTGACATTGGCATTTTTCAATCTCTCTGGAAAATGCGTTGAGTTAGTGATGCATTACACACTTCAGGTAAGGCAGGGCTTATTATGTGCGCACCGCCGTCACCGTAGAAACCATATCCGATACCATTCTTCTGTCATCTAACCCCACATTTAAGGAAAGGGTTCGGCTGAAAGACATTGAGTCAAATGGAGAGGAGAGAGAGAGAGAGAGAGAGAGAGAGAGAGAGAGAGAGAGAGAGAGAGAGAGAAATTTTGATGAATATTTTATACATTTTTTATTAAAAAGAGTCGCATTTTGGGGATAGGATTTACTATGTGGAAGGACCTTGTAGAGAGAGCATTAACCCAAAAGGATACTAAGTCGAAAAACCTGGCAGTAAACTACAAAATATGTCTGCGCGGAACTGTAAGCGCCTCATCCATATACCGTTGAAGAAGACAGGAGCATTGCGAAAATGGTAACAGCCGCCACCGCAACTCTCCAGGGACTCGTATTGCTTTCACTGCGAGCGTGTCTCCCACTACACGGGATGTCACTGGTGACAAGCCAACGACGGTTCTGTGTACGATTAATTTGTTATTTCGTATGGCAGCGAAACGAGGTAGATATGCTAATATGTTAATGCAGAACCCATTTACAATGGAAAACAAATTAGTTCCAATTGTGGTCACTAGGTGCAAATCTGGCGCTGTAAGAAGGTGTGACATCCACGCTATCGTTTGACAAAGCACAACGTGAGTGAACTGTATGGGTATCGTGAAGAGAGTCCGGGGGCTGTTAATGGAACTGTTTTATGTGAACGGCAGCAATCATAGCGCAGCACTGACAGTCTCGCCGACTCAAAGGTCTAAGGAAAGGCCCGATGTCATTAAACGGTCTAAAGACGATGTAAATGGAATTCGAAAACACAGATGAGCTTGGCGTGGCATACGGAAGAGGAAGGCGTTCTATACCGATGGAAGTTATTGACGAGGTTGCTGTTGCTGTAACAGACCATGCAGCACGTGACTCTGATATTGTCAGCGTCCGTGCATTTTCACGAGAATTGTCCATCCCGTGGTCAACAGTACGGAAAGTTTTGCGGTCTATTTTACACTGGTACCCATACAAGATCGACACGGTGCAACAACTGAAACCTCATGATACGCAGCCACGTTCTGAATTTGCTTTTCCGTTTCTGGCACGGATCAGTGTGGTCGAACAATACTCTGTAGAGTGACGAGGCACATTTTACACTACACGGTGCAGTGAATACGCAGAACTGCCGAATTTGGAGTATGGTGAAACCACGTGCTGTGCACGAAGTGTCATTGCACTCGTGGTAAGTGACTGTGTGGTGTGACCGCGCGACTGCTACGGTCGCAGGTTCGAATCCTGCCTCGGGCATGGATGTGTGTGATGTCCTTAGGTTAGTTAGGTTTAAGTAGTTCTAAGTTCTAGGGGACTGATGACCACAGATGTTAAGTCCCATAGTGCTCAGAGCCATTTGAACCATTTTTTTTTTTTTTGTGTGATGTGGATTCACCAGCACTTTTATTCTCGGTCCGTTCTTTTTAGAAGACAATACACTCAGAGATCCTGTCAGCTGTACCGTAACGTCTGCACGTTATCGAGACCACCTTGTAAAGCATATGATTCCTGCTTTGGAAGAGCGCAGCCGTGCGGAAACCACTGTTTTCATGCACCTCATACTGCTCGCCCAGTGAAAGTGCTTTATGCAACGTTCCATGAACAAGTTATCTCCAGAGGCTTTCCAAATGCGTGGCGCGCACCATCACCTGACGTGAATCAATCTACCTTTTGGCTCTGGGGCTGTCTAAAAGAACGCGATTACCAGGGACACGTTCGATATGTACCTGATCTGAAGGCCAGTAAGCAGGAACGAGTTTCCACCGGAACTGCTGCGACAACTATTGATCACGCCGTTTGACGTATACAGCATCTCGTCGACTTCTCCGTTGCTCTTATTGAACAACCTGCGTAAGCAGTGGTTAATAATAAAATCAACATCATGCCTTTCTCAACTGTTTGACCTTTGCAGTTACTAATCCATTACATATAGAATCATTTCTATACCTCTTTCTTGCATCCACAGCGCCAGATTTGCACCTGGTGGCCAAATTTGGAAATCATTTTATCCTGCGTAGTTCGGTTCCACATTAACGCATTAGAATATCTCCCAAGTTGCGCTGTCATACGTAATTACAGCCCGCACTGGACCTCTGCGAGAGCCGCACTTTAAGGGGAGGTTTACTGTCTTTTGGTTCAAAAAATCGATTTTTTTAGAATTGCATTTTTCGATCCATAAAAGTGTTTAGAATCCTTCCCTGAAACGGTTTTTCCGAATACGGAACGGAAATGTTTGTTATTCGCGGTTGAACAAAAAAAATGCACCTGCTTGAAATCGGCCTTTTTCACGCACCAGTTTTTTTCTTTCGGAGGACGTGTTATTGTACCGGTGCTTGGGAGGAAACACACAAAATTCAAATGAAAGTTTGAACGCGTGTGTCTGCAAGTTAGCCCCCAAGCATTTGCATTCTGGTGCGAAGGCTGTGGAGGTAGCGACATTCCTGCCAGTGAGCAGCTTCAACGAAGGGTATTCAGCAATTCTCAGGACCATGACAACGATGGACGTCACCGAGAGACTCTATTCGACGCAGTCCGCCAAGCATTCGGACGACCACCGGATTCAAGCGGCCGAAAACCACTTATCACCGGCAGTGTGAGCGGCTCTGGAGCAGCGCAGAATGGCCCTGATCGAGCAGAACGCCCTCTATGAGGCAGAGGAAGGACTAGTTTATGGACCCGGAATATCAGATTGTACGTAAGTTGCATAATATTGCATTTATATGTAGTCAAAACTTCCAACGCGTTTTTCTCGAAATGCCTTTTTTATCGCACGTATGCTAACTTCAAATCTACTGAACCGATTGGCGCGATTCTTTGTTTCCGACGAAGCTAACTAAATTGTCTAGGAGTTGTACCACTTTTATTCCGAGCCATCGACTATAAATATTTTTACTTTGCCGACGAAGTTGAAAAATCGATGAAAAACCCTATTTTTTTCAAATGGCCGCCATTTTGTTTCCTGTGGTCCAAATAACTTAAGCGAGGTACAACTCCTAAAGAATCTCATATAATTCGCTAACATCAACTCAATTTTGACTTCAGACGAGCCGGCTGACCTGTGACATACCGCGCGTGGAGGTCTACATCGAAATTTTGTTTCGTTCCGACGGCACTTCCGCCTTTGCTCTTCGACGTTCCCGGTCGAAAAAATTACAGTTTGTAGAGGAAATATCAATAAACATTTTGACCAAATTTGACATTGATATCTATGACACATCCCGAGAAAAAAATTCTCAAAGAACATGCTTTTTCCGGGTCAAAGGTAGTAAACCTCCCCTTAATTATAAATACCCCGTACTTTCCGAGCCGCGTAACCTGCTCTCGCCGTGGGAAGTGGTCGTAATATTTCATCAGCGCATTTGTTTTGCTAGCCAGTCAGTCACTTTTTTTTCAACTGGTTTAAATACAAAATTGAACTTGCCCTGTCACTTCATTTCTAATTTGAGACATTTTCGATGTGTTGGCTGCACAAAATTTTAGTCGTCTTATGGTTTTCAGGCCTCCTTTCAAACTAGCTTTATTAAATTCTCCTCAATAATATCTTAGATGCATTTACTATTAGTACTGACGACAAGAATGAATCGGGACGTATAATGTAGCTGTGGGTTTCGAAATCATGTGATAATGTCCACCGCAATTTGTGGAAACGTAAGTGAATTGGCACGTCGTGGAATGTAGAACCTATTCCTCGATGTGCATTGAAAGGAAATTAGTGCTTCTTATACCTCTCTGCTTAACGGCGTTTTTGAGAGGCTGATAAGCTTTTCAAGAACCACGCGGCTCAATCGATTATAGTCCTCAAGCGCACTGGAGTTTAGCTGAGCTTGCGAGTCGAAAGTGCTGCATCGTCCCTTTGTCGTCAGACGAGTATCGCTTGCTGCGCTATGGCTTCGAAAATAGCTGGCGACGCCTTTCTTACTCCTCAATATTATATCCAAAGATGTCGCTAAACTTTTTATGTCACTCATAAGTATTGTGTCACATCGTACACTCTCGTCTTATGTTGACAATGAGTATCGGAGTGTTTCTTAATTTTCATCCTGTCGGAGCAAGATCCGCAAAAATATACACATGTATGAAGTAATACATTAGGATTTATTAGTTTTTAGTGCTGGAAAATTTTCTTGAAAGAGCGCCACGGCCGATTAGTTGCTCTGTTTAACACTAATCATCCTCTTTCTTCATCTTGACATTGGGAACATGAAATGATTGGGAAGGGATTATTCAGTCACGTTTTCGTTAAGAATGGAACCAGTGAGCCTTTCAGAAAAATGCGTCTCGCAAGGATACTTCATTCTTTCTACATTTTTTTGTCTTTCTAGCAACGAGACTCTTAAATTCCACGATTCAATGTTCTACCAAAAACGGCTAGACTGGCTGAACCGTTACATCTGTGTCATATTCCTAAAACTGACTAGACTTTCGTTTTCTTAACTTTTTGTGAGTCAGGTAGGAGGCTATTACTCTCCATAAAGTTTCCGTTCTAACGCTGTAAAGACTGCAGGTGCAAACTTTCCTTTATCAATGCACATCTTTAAAATAAATGTTTCTCTCGAATAAGAAAAAACGGTTGTCAAAACTCATACGCTGTTCTCAATGGTTTCCGGGACATAAATATTTGAAACTCATGTGCATGCAATGCTGGCCACTTGACTATATAAGAATGAAACCCTAATATTTATGTACACAGTAATTTTTGACGTTTCTTTTTAATCGGGGTAGGGTGCGTTATCGTTAATCTAAATGGTCCGTTTTGGGCAAAAATTACATATTGTCAGACGAGATCGTGACTGACGGATTCTCTATTTTCTCATGAAAAGAATCACAAAAACGATTCACTATGCGGTAACCGGTTCGAACAGCCAGTGGTCATCAGACTGCCAACAAGAAGACGGGACAAAGAATTCTTATAGAATCTGTAGCGCATGTACTTTGACTAGGTATCTTTTTTTTATCATTACGTTGATAATTACGCGACTGATTTTTCCAGATTCTATAATGATTCATTGTCTCCTCATTTTTCTACTGGCAGTCTGATGATGACTGCGTTATTAAAGGCTTTTGTGATCGTTGTAATAAGAAAGTAATAGAAGATAATTGCTCCCATTTTATCTAGAATATTTGAGAAATTCATAGCCGGAGCAATTACACGATGTTTGATTGGCGATGAAGCTGGAAAGCACTTGGAAAAAGGTTAGAGTCGTTCACACTACTTGCAAACAACGGTAGGCGCCATGAAACCGTACCTGGAACCTGGACTTGTAGCGCGGTGTTGCATGGCCACCAAGCCACCCAGCTATTCCCCCCTTAGAAAACTGTTTGTGGGACTAGTCTACGGGCAAAAAGGGAGAAATTGGCTGCTAGCGTCTTATAAATGCTTGTGTGCGTGTTAAAAAGTACAGACGAGCTTCAAAATCATTAAAATAATGGGTGACTTTTGGAGATAGTTTGTAAAGGGATTCTGAAAAATAAATACAATATTAAAAGGTCTAAATGGTTCAAATGGCTCTGAGCACTATGGGACTTAACATCTGTGGTCATCAGTCCCCTAGAACTTAGAACTACTTAAACCTAACTAACCTAAGGACATCACACACATCCATGCCCGAGGTAGGATTCGAACCTGCGACCGTAGCGGTCACGCGGTTCCAGACTGAAGCGCCTGGAACCGCTCGGCCACACCGGCCGGCACTGAAAGGTCTGTTGATGACGATCGCCTTTCCCATTTACGCTTTGACAGTATCGAATAGCTGCACTTCGGAAGCTAATGACAGCAGCTTGTTGTACAGAAGATTTGAAATTCTGATCAGTTGTCAAACGCCTCATGCTATTTCTGCCCTTGATGCTGCTTCAATAAAGTTCAGCATTGTGTTCTATTTTTCCGCCGATCTTTCTATTTCTCTTTTTTTATTTATTCTTTACAGACCACCTATTGACCATGTTTTTCTTATGCTTAGTATTCTTAAAAAGATCTTCTTTAAGGTTTGCGGTATCTGAATACAGTATATTTTCATGTTATGAGATACAGGCGTAATAAGAAGTTATATTGTTCTGGTGATATGACTGTAGAGTTCAATTTGAACTTCTTTTGTAATATTTTTCATCATTCAAACCAGGGTACGCAAGAACTCCGGACTTCCTACATTTGGCTGAGAGCTAATATAAATATTACAATTTCGTTGCCGGCCGCTGTGGTCGAGCGGTTCTAGGCGCTTCAGCCCGGAAACACGCGGCTGCTACGGTCGCTGGTTCGAATCATGCCTCGATCATGGATGTGTGTGATATCCTTAGGTTGGTTAGGTCTGAGTAGTTCTAAGTCTAGGGGACTGATGACTTCAGATGTTAAGTCCCATAGTGCTTAGAGCCATTTGAGCCATTTTGAACAATTCAGTTTCACAAAGAACAGTTTAACCTGGCGTGTATCCAGTTTTTTCAGAACCGTTTCCACCTTCAACTTTTTCATTCTTGTAATTCAAACCTGGTCCCGGCGAAGGTTCGAGTCCTCCCTCGGGCATGGGTGTATGTGTTTGTCTTGAGGCTAATTTAGGTTAAGTGGTGTGTAAGCTTAGGGACTTATGACCTTAGCAGTTAAGTCCCATAAGATTTCACACACATTTGAACATTTTTAATCCAAACATTCATATAATAAGAAAGAAACTTGTTCATTAGTGTTACGTACTTCTCAGCCTACATCTCATTAATACAGTGATAGATGCATCTGACTATTAAATACACATTGTGTACAGACGTTCAGAACACGTGGAACATAAACACTCTGTGGAAAATACACAAAATTATATGCGCAAGTTACAATTTTCCTTGCCTACAACATTTGTTATACAAACAGACGATACGGGATTATAATTGACATTGAAACAGAAGTGTTATTAAAGATGTACTGTTGATTTCAGCGAGATTATTTCACAAGGCGTCAGAGTAAGGGGCTCTGCTGCGTTACAAGAGCGTATTTTTACAGAATACTCTCCCTTCAGAGCGGTCAATATTATCGTTTTATATAAGCCTGCTTCCTTCTGAAACATGCTCATTGGGAACCTCAATGTACTGTCAGACAATCGTCAATTACGATTGCAGTTGGATCGTCGGGTTTAGACCATGGATCAATAGGAATATGTCGCCTAGTCCGAAGACCCACGTTTCGAGATACGCCAGATAGATGGTAGGGTCTGGATGTGCTGTCATCCAGGTCAAGGCTGCCCAAAACATGCACCACACCACGGACGCCGAATGATGGGGGCGGTATTATGCTGTGGGGTACATTCGCTTGGGCTTAAGTGGGACTTGTTGCAGTAATTAAGAGACACCATGGCAGCTGTGATCTACATGAACATAATTGCGGACGACCTGAATTCTTTCTTCATGCTTGATATCTTTCCTAACAATGACGTAATCCTCCAGCAGGATAACTCTCCACGTCACAAGGCTAGAATCGTAGAATCGTGCTACAGTGCCTTGGCCACCAAATTCAGCTAATCTGAACTCAATGGAACACGTCTGGGACGCTACCGGGCACCAGATCCGCCGCTACACGCCACGTAATTTACGGTAATGGCGTTACCTGTCTTGCTTAATCACATGCTGCCACATACATTCAGACACATAAGGAGGGCTTGTCGAATATGTGCAACGCAGAAACGCTCCTGTACTTCGTTCCATAAGTGGATCGACACGGTATCAAGCAGGTGGTCAAAGCGTTTTGGCTCATCAGCATAAACAGAAACGTAAAACTGGCACAGAGTGTATTTGGCCAACGGATAGAATTATGAAAACTACGGTTCCGATGTGACGAAGATAAAGTTTCCAATCCATTGTTGGGTATTACAAGTTCAACATTGACTTTTTAATGCAAAAACCATTCAAAAGTGGAGAGGTGATCAACAAGCGACGGAAAGATGTGTGTTGGAAGTTGTCAGGAGACAGACAGACAGAGAGAGAGAGAGAGAGAGAGAGAGAGAACCATTGAGGAACGAATGCGAGAGGACGAAGTAATTATCATCATAATGGAAATGGAGTGGCGACAGGAGGAGCCTATACTACCAGCATCGGCAAATGCAGATTAACATGTTGACCTTGTGAAGGTATGGGGTAGAGGCTAGGAAAATGAAGAATGAAAATGAAATGGAGATGGAGATGGGTAAACATGTAGCCAGACGAATGGATGGTAGATGGACCAAGGAAGTTCTTTCCTGGATTCCAAGAGATAAGAAAAAACCGAGACAACATAATGGAGGATGAAGTGAGAAAATATGCAGGAATATTGGGTGCATATAAGTGAAGACTAATGCATTTAACAGTCTGGAGAAAGTCTCTGTCCAGCAGTGGCTGTCAAATGGCTAATAATGATGACACTAATGAGGAAGCTGTTGTTGATGGTGGGGAAATCTGCTCGTGACTCTTAGCGCAACGCTCTAGTTTGCAAGACAGGCTTGGGGGGAGAGGTCGAACCAGACCCAGATCGAATCCATGTAGAGTAAGTAACGATCGTTGGAAGTAACGATCGTTAGTGTGGTACAGTGGTCATCCGGACTGTGGCCTCATGGAAGCCGCAGTGGTTGTTCGTGGTAGTTTCAACATAGGTTTTACTGTGCGAAAGTACACCAATGCGCCAAAACATTATGACCTCTGTTTAATAGTGTCTTGTTCCACTTTTCAATTACAATACAACAGAGATTCTGAGGATTCCAGAAATACCGGGTGATCAAATAGTCAGTATAAATTTGAAAACTGAATAAACCACGGAATAATGTAGACAGAGGTACAAATTGACACACATGCTTGGAATGACATGGGGTTTTATTAGAACCAAAAAAATACAAAAGTTCAAAAAATGTCCGACAGATGGCGCTTCATCTGATCAGAATAGCGATAATTAGCATAACAAAGTAAGACAAAGCAAAGATGATGTTCTTTACAGGAATTGCTCAATATGTCCACCATCATTCCTCAACAATAGCTGTAGTCGAGGAATAATGTTGTGAACAGCACTGTAAAGCATGTCCGGAGTTATGGTGAGGCATTGGCGTCGGATGTTGTCTTTCAGCATCCCTAGAGATGTCGGTCGATCACGATGCACTTGCGACTTCAGGTAACCCCAAAGCCAATAATCGCACGGACTGAGGCCTGGGGATCTGGGAGGCCAAGCATGACGAAAGTGGCGGCTGAGCACACGATCATCACCAAACGACGCGCGCAAGAGATCTTTCACGCGTCTGATAATACAGCTACACTAAAAGCGCCTTTTCAGGTAACGTCAACATGCTGCGACTGCTGGCGCATCTGATTCTCTCTCTCATTACAGCTCCTTTTATACACGATGTCATTCACTGACGTTTTGCTGTCCAGCGCCATCCGTCGGACATTTTGTGAACTTTTTTTTGTTCTAATAAAACCCCATGTCATTCCAAGCATGTGTGTCAGTTTTTACCTCTCTATCTACATTATTCATTGGTTTATTACGTTTTTAAATTTATACTGACTTTTTGATTACCCGGTATGTGACACCTGTTGTCTACGTACAGGTAAAGCAATTCCCGCAACCTGCGGGATGGTCGTTTACAGGCATGTAGCTGCCGCCCGATTGTGTTACAATGGGTACATGTAAGGTACATTTGTTAGCCAAGGCATCCCTATAATGCCCCTCAAACCACTGTAGCACGATTCTGTTCTTGCAACACTGACATTTATCCTGCTGGAGGGTGACATTGCCGTAGAGGGAGACTTCAAGCATGAAGCGATGCAGGTGGTCCGCAATAATGTTCTCTTAGTTCACTGCTGTCGTGATGGCTTCGATTGCCACCACAGACCCCACGGAAGCACAACTCAATGTATCCCATAGCACAATTCTCCCCTCATGCCTGCATGTGTGGCGCGGTGCATGTTTCGTGCATCCATTCGCCTGGATGACGGCGTGTAAGACGCAACCATCGACCTGGTGTAACAAGAAAAGGTGATATGTTTCTACTAATCTACGGTGAAAACTCAGTGATGCTATACCCACTGAAATCGTAACTGACAACGTTGTTGGATCAACACAGGAGCTCGTAGGGGTCCTGTGATGTGGAGCTCCGTGTTGAACAATGTTTGAAAAGTATGCTCCGAAACACTTCGCCGTACTCTTCTGATCTGCCACAGATCGCTGCCTATCGAGGATTACACAGAGGGGGACTCTTCGACCTCTACGTTTTGATGAGACGTGGTCGTCCAATACCATGCGGTCTCTCGTTATTTCACCATCCTTCAACCACTTCCCATGTCCATTCGTCTCTGTTCCGCTTACAATCTTTCCTTACTGTGTCACGTGTCCGTACCACCACCAGGAAATGTCCAGTCTCGCGGTGGGCTCATCAGCGTGTGTGTGTGTGTGTGTGTGTGTGTGTGTGTGTGTGTGTGCGCGCAATAATATTCAGGTAGAACAAATAAAAACTTAGAAGTTTGTGAGTGACGTTGTTATTCTGTTAGAGTCGGCAAAGGACGTGGAAGAGCAATTGAAGGGAATGGATACCGTCTTGAGAATACGAGGTAAGATGGATAACAACAAAAATAAAACAAAGGTAATTCAGTGTAGTCGAATTAGATCAGAAGACACTGAGGGAATTACAAGCTAAGTGCAGAGGGGCGATTTTTGTTATTTGGGTAGAAAAATAAGTAAGATGAGCAAAGCTGAAAGGATACAAAATGGAGATTAGCAATAGCAAAAAAATGTTTGCTGAAAAAGAGAATTTTGCTAACATCGAATATGTTGGGAAGTTTCTATTCAGACAAGAACAGAACAAACTTTTGAAATATGCTGCTTCAGGAGAATACTGGAGGTGCTAAATAGAATTGTGGAAAAAAGAAACTTGACTAAGAGAAGTTATCAGTTGGTGCGACTCCTCACGAGGTATCAAGGAATCTCAGTCTGGTAATGGAGGGAACTGCGGATGGAGGGGAAGGGGGAGGGAGTAAAAATCGTAAAAGGACCAAGACTTGCCTTTAACAAGTAGGTGCTGGCTCAAATGGTTCAAATGGCTCTGAGCACTATGGGACTTAACATCTGTGGTCATCAGTCCCCTAGAACTTAGAACTACTTAAACCTAACTAACCTAAGGACATCACACACATCCATGCCCGAGGCAGGATTCGAACCTGCTCGGCTCCAGACTGTAGCGCCTAGAACGGCACGGCCACTCTGGCCGGCCCAAAAACCTTCCAAATATCTGCCAGGGAGAACGTGGATACGACCAGGAGAGGAACACAAAGGGCGCGCAGACACAATACGAGATGGCACGTAATCTCCCATTCTCTGGTGCTCATTAGCCAACGCTACCTGTTGCGCAGCTTGCAGCTTGTCGCTCGCACTAGCGTAGTCTGCTTTCATGAAGAGACAGGTCCGTCACGGAGTCGTGATGTGGACACACTATCCTGCCGGCGTATGAGTAAGCACGCCTGGCATCGGCGTTGTGTAAGAGCGCGCCGTGCCGTGACCTTACCTGTCCACGTAATTCTCAGACACTAGCGCCGACTCAAGGCCGTCTCTCTCTCTCCCTCTCTCCCCCTCCCTCCCTCCCTCCAGCCCCCCCCCCCTCACTCACTCCCCCCCTGTCTCTAGCTGCCTCTTCCCTATCTCTCTACACGTACCTCTTGTACATTTCAGTAGCTGTGTCATTAGCAGAGTTCGTTCAGCGAGATTATGCTCGTAGATGTCTGCAACACTCTCCACTCAACACCTGTGGAACAGCCATCGGCCATATGAAGAACCCGCATGCATTCCTCCTATCTCCGGCGATTTCGGTAGCTTTCAGGCAGTGTCTATTTTTCGCAAGTGCAATGCTGGATTTCATTTCAAATTCCATCTCTTCTCTTTCACAGAGCATCAGAATAATGTTGAAAATTAAAACCAATGCACACCAACACAGCTAGAAACACGCTTATCACGTATGTAGAGTTTTGGTATTATCCAGGCAAAATATGTTACTGGAAAACCACTTGCAGGATATTTCGCAGCAGAAGCAGTAGCAGTAACAGTATATTGTTAAAATCTGCGACCTGTTTTCCTCGTTTACTAGTTCAATGCTATTTACCTCGTAGAAAAGAATTGCTGTTACAAATTTTTTACAACTGTATTTTATTTTGTTTCTCAATCAAAAGCGTTTCATTTAACTGCTTTAGGCATCTTCAACGGCATACAGATGGGTATGGAGGTAAATGGTTGAGTTCAAGGTCCATCAACGGCTACGGTGCCAGGGAAGAAGAGGTGTAATACAACAGAATTATTCCAATAATCATTTTCTTGCTATACATACTTTGTTGTTATTTGACAGGGTGAAATTGGAGATGAGAGATCTCAGTTTACTGAAAATCGTGGATTCAGAAAAAAATCCTTTATTGGTCAAGAGTCAACGTTTCACATTTGTTCTGATGTCTTTTGAACAACATAGCGTGTCAGGTATGTGTTCACTATGCACGTGTGGGCAGTGTTTGATTCTATTATTAGTTGAAAACATTCATGGTTGCAATTTTAGTTTTTTTATTTATGAACAACGCGTTTCACCTTTTTTAGGCATCTTCAGGCTGATCTTAATTTGGTATTTCTTAGGACGATCCATTAGATAGTGCAGCTAAAGGGCATCATCGAGTACATCAGGCCAACATCGCCCTCGTTAACCCGAGTTACTTCTTTTTAGAGGGACGTGAATGACTCCAAGAACTCCAGGGACGTGAACGCGTTATGCAGGTCTTGGAGTCACTCACGTCCATCTAAAAAGTATTTACCGAGGTTAACGAAGGCGATGTTGGCCGATGTACTCGACGATGCCCTTTAGCTAAACCCTCTAATGTATCGAACTAAGAAATACCAAATTAAGATCAGCCTGGAGATGCCTAAAAAAGGTGAAACGCGTAGTTGATAAATAAAAAAACTAAAATTGCAACCAAGATTGTTTTCAACTAATACTATTAAACTCTGGTTTGCTGATTCATGCCACAGATGGATTGGAAGAATTTCTAATGTTTGATTCTATTATTATACTACATGGTACGCTACGATCGCGTAAACTGAGGTAAGACATGTACTTTCAACTTACAGATTCTTGTGACGTATTCATGCACTATATTATATCGTCATGTTGTAAGTAAGTCGTATAGGTAATTTTATATTGTTGTTCAATGAGGTTGTATGTAGTAATGAATTTTAATCATGCTATGACAATGTGGCCCGCTAATAGGTTACTTGCACTAAACAAAAAGTTTTGTGGTATTTGTGATATAACTATTTTATGTTAACAGTTTATACAGTAATGAGATTTTTGCTCTGCAGCGGAGTGTGCGTTGAAGTGAAACTTCCTGGCAGATTAAAACTGTGTGCCTGACCGAGACTCGAACTCGGGACCTTTGCCTTTCGCGGGCAAGTGCTCTACCAATGTGCCAGGAAGTTTCACATCAGTGCACACTCCGCTGCGGAGTGGAAATCTCATTCTGGAAAAATCCTCCAGGCTGTGGCTAAGCCATGTCTCCGCAATATCCTGTCTTCCAGAAGTGATAGTTCTGCAAGGTTCGCAGAAGAGCTTCTGTGAAGTAGGGAAGGTAGGAGACGAGGTACTGGCAGAATTGAAGCTGTGAGAACGGGTTGTGAGTCATACTTGGGTAACTCAGATGGTAGAGCACTTGCCCGCGAAAGGAAAAGGTCCCGAGTTCGAGTCTCGGTCCGGCACACAGTTTTAATCATCCAGGAAGTTTCAGTTTATACAGTATTATTTTCCTAGATATAAGTTTCTATGTATTACACATCTGAAGATGGCTAATTAATTCAACCGAAACTATTTATCAATAAAAAAATTATGCTTACGATCTTCACTAATGAAGGTTTCTCTGAATCCTCAACTTTCAATACGTATTTTCCTAGAAGAGGTTTAGTTTAAATACATTGTGTTCCTTAGGGGCACTTCCAGACTATCTGGTTGTTTACCTCAGTTATGAGTGACGTACATAGATCAATCACTTATTTTTATTTCTCCGATCTTCTAATGTTCCCATTGCTGATCTGTTTGCTATTTTGATGAAGGAACAAAATAAAATTCAGTTTGCGGAATACGAGTAATAGTTTCCGTGTTATGCTGGGCAGCAGTTAGTTGCATCTCAACACCATAAGCAACTGTCAAATATCGGAACGCTCAGATTTTACGGAAGCAATGTACGTGCTGAGATGCAAATACGAGAAAGCAACTACAGGTGTTAAACGTACCTTGTGAAGTGCGCGGGGGAATTTACTAGGTTGTACTTCTCTGCAACCGTTATTAACTATTAAAGGGGAAATGTGTACGTAAAAAAAATAAAAAAGAAAAACAGGAAGAAATGCGAGCTCGACTGCGGAGGCAGTATCTGTACACTTGCTGTAACATCAAGTTGCTTGGGTACAACAGCTCGTATAGTGATCGGGATGGCACTGTTCTGCATCGTGAACAAAGCGACAAGATTGCCTACAGTAGCTCTCAAACTTGGCTACCACCAGTCCCAGACAGAGACGGAAGAAGATTAGAGATTAACGTCAAGCCAGCGTTAAGATCATTTAAGTTGAAGACTGGTTCATTAGGAAAAGGATAACAAGGAAACGGCCGTGCGGTTCTAGGCGCTACAGTCTGGAACCGAGCGACCACTACGGTCGCAGGTTCGAATCCTGCCTCGGGCATGGATGTGTGTGATGTCCTTAGGTTAGTTAGGTTTACGTAGTTCTAAGTTCTAGGCAACTGATGACCTCAGAAGTTAAGTCGCATAGTGCTCAGAGCCATTTGAACCCATTAGAACAAGGAAACCAAGACGTTATTTGTGTGAAGTGGGTTAGGAAAACCATGAAAAATATAAACTAGAGAGGGCGAGACCGTTCTGAATCCATTCCTTTCCGAATACGGGTCAGGTTCCGTAATCACAACTCTTAGCACTCATCCATTGGTGGCTTAAGCTCTTATTTCCTGCCCAAGGAGTCACTAGGGGCTGCCTGGAAGAGAGAAGGGTTAGCGTTGAACGCCCAGTTGATGACGAGGTACTTAGAAACTGTTACGAACTCCGATTGGGAAGGGATAGGAAAGGAAATGGGTGATGTTCTTTTTAATGGAACCATTCCAGCATTCGTTTTAAGTGTCTATTTTTGTAAGTCAAGCTCCCAACTGGGAATGTTTCGGAGACGATTACAAATTCAAGCTCTTGATTGACAACCATGGGAAAACACCTCATAGCCTTCGTCGCAACCGGAGGATTGAACGTAGTTTAATTGCTTGCTGGGTAATACTATCTCCGATGAACACATAGCGTTCTCGCGTGTGTTTATCGAGAATTGCTTATCAAAATAAAAGCAAAAATTGTCAAATTTGAAAAAGCTTCGAATAAAGGCATGTTAAAGTGATAGCTTCCCAAGTGAGAGAATCGTGATTCCATTTCCTGCGTGTCCATCTATATTTAAGATCTGAGTGCTTCGTTGCGACATCCAAGATCAATATTGAGATCTTCTTCGTACAAGGCCGCGAAAGTTTATCTTCCTCGATGCAAGGCGGATGTTCCGTCCAGAAATACTTCGAAATCGACAGACGCAATATCCTGCCTAGCAAAGGAATACTGCCTCCATATTCCATAAATAGAGAAAGAATAAAATTATCTCCTGCCTTTGGATGTTATTACTTCAGTAGAGTTCAACACCTTATTCGCAAGTAAAGCCTATTTCTGATAGTAGAGTGATACTCAGAATCAGTGATACATTCGATGACCACATTTTCAGATAAACTGGCCTATTTTTTACAATAGGAAAAGTTAACCGTGAAATTTCATATAATTTTAGCGGAAAAAAGCTGTATGCGTATCTCCTCCACAGGATGGTAATATTATTGTTGAAAAGAGTTCCACTTCACGTTCAAAGCTTACATCTAACGCTGGACAACAAAGATTTGGTTTCTGTATGTCCATCCTTGTGATCGATGGTCCGTGGGGCTTCGGCTGTTCACTTACGTTCACTACCTGTTCGTTTCGATGTTATTTTATTATGCGGCAACTAGTTTCGGTGATTCAGAAGCCGTCTCCAAGCCTTAACTGATGCTGCGGACGTGAACCCCGATCGTGTACACGATCCCAACAGTGGCCATCGTCTGTGAACTGGCTTCCCTAGCATACTCTAACAGTGATGTTGTGTCAGCAACCATCAACTGCCAACTGATTCAAGAAACGTGTTACGTAGATATTGGCCACTGACGGGGTCGTCTATACGATCGGAGTTCATCCCCTCAGCATCAGCTAAGACCTGAAGACCGTGTAGTGAGACGCCGAAACCGGTTGCCATATAATAAAATAACATCGAAACGACGGCTGCAGGTTCGGAAAAACGTGTCCTGATGCAAGCTAGATAGTGAAAGGGTATCTTCTCTGGAGATGATGAAACACTTGGCAAATGTAAATGCCCGCGCTCTCGCCACTACTGTTTGTTCGTCGCAGGATGGGATGACAGTTTACGGTATTGTGTCAGAGAAGGAACTCTAAGCTCACAAAATTGCTATAATTTCCCCTTCGACATTATATCCACTAATACACTAAACTACAGGCCCATATCATTAAGGTCGATATGCAGCAGGATTTTGGAACATATATTGTGTTCGAACATTATGAATTACCTCGAAGAAAACGGTCTATTGACACACAGTCAACACGGATTTAGAAAACATCGTTCTTGTAGAACACAAATAGCTCTCTACTCGCATGAAGTGTTGAGTGCTATTGACAAGGGATCTCAAATTGATTCCATATTTCTTGATTTCCGGAAGGCTTTTGACACTGTACCACACAAGCGGCTTGTAGTGAAATTGCGTGCTTATGGAATATAGTCTCAGTTATGTGACTGGATTCGGATTCCCCGCCGGCCGGTGTGACCGAGCGATTCTAGGCGCTTCAGTCTGGAACCGCGCGACCGATACGGTCGCAGGTTCGAATTCTGCCTCGGGTATGGATGTGTGTGGTGTCTTTAGGTTAGTTAGGTTTAAATAGTTCTAAGTTCTGGGGGACTGATGACCTCAGATGTTAATTTCCATAGTGCTCAGAGCCATTTTGAACAATTTTCGGATTCCGTATCAAACAGGTCACAGGACGTAGTAATTGACGGAAGGTCATCTAGTAAAACAGAAGTGACTTCTGGCGTTCCTCAAAGTAGCGTTACAGGCTCTTTGCTGTTTTTATCTATATAAACGATTTGGGAGACAATCTGAGCAGCCGTCTTAGGTTGTTTGCGGATGGGTTCAAATGATTCAAATGGCTCCGAGCACTATGGGACTTAACTTCTGAGGTCATCAGTCCCCTAGAACTTAGAACTACTTAAACCTAACTAACCTAAAGACATCACACACATCCATGCCCGAGGCAGGATTCGAACCTGCGACCGCAGCGGTCGCGAGGTTCCAGACTGTAGCGCCTAGAACCGCTCGGCCACCACGGGTTTGCAGATGACGCTGTCGTTCATCGACTAGTAAAGTCATCAGAAGATCAAAACAAATTGAAAAACCAATTAGAAAAGATATCTGTATGGTGCGAAAATTGGCAACTGATCCTAAATAAGGGGAAGTGTCAGGTCAGCCACATGAGTGCTCCGGAAGTAGTGAGGACTTAAAATTACTTGACGTTCCAAATTTGAATTAAAATGTGATAATAAACAAATGGAGTATGTTCTTGAAGTTCTACAGCTATCATTTGATTCTTACATCATCATAATGATGCTATCCTGAGAAGTCAAAAACCAGTTAATGAGTAAATAATAATACTATAGTTGTAGAATGTCACGAAGAGTTCCTTTTTGTTCATATCAAGATGTTCTGCCGAGAAACAATGGAGAATTCAGTTAATGCTAATATCTGAACTTCGTAGGAATCTTCGTTAAAAATACCACAGAATCTATAGTGAAACAAATATATCTTACAATGGGCAGTAGCATGCATCCTAGTATTTTGTCTGTAAATTTATATCTTCTTAGGATGTTTTGCTTTTAGGATGTATCTAAGTTCGAGTTCCGGTCTGCTACACAGTTTCAATGTCGCATAGGATCAATATTGACTAGTTTTCTCGTGAAATCTCTCACGCTGAAGCGAAGGTCTTCCATGATTCAGAAATAGATAGCCTACATAACGGTATCTTTGTAGCTGTTTACGGTGGCAGATAATTGTGGCATCCAACTAACATTTCGACAGTTACGGAAGATAAGGTGAGACAATAGATTACGGAACGGTGAAACGAATTTGTCAATATAGCAGTAACACTCACTTCGCGCTTTTTATGTATAAGAGAGCTGTTTCTAAAGAGACAAACGGCTATGTGCGAGTAGGATTCGCACACTGAGGTTTCTGTACAAACTGAAATGAATGTTTTAATTTCAAGTTTGAAGTCAGATAACAAATGACAAAATCATTTTTTTCGTGTTATATAATTACAAACATTAGCAATTTTCTATTTTTTCCTTTACTTGTGCTGTGAAACCTTTTTCCTTGCCAAATTTCATAATTCTGGGTCAAGGGGAAGTACCATACAGGTTTTAGTGAATGAGTTTACGAGTATCAAAATACGTGACATAAATGGCCGTACTTTTTGATTCCATTGACTTAGAAGTTTCACTTTTTTACATCGCCATGGGACCGTAGACTTTAATATTTGGCATAAATTTAAATTTGATACGCCGACCCATTCCTGAGAAAGAGAGTTCTGAGCAGTAGGATGGACAGACATATAGACGGACAACAAAAAAATGACTCTGAGCACTATGGGACTTAGCTTGTAAGGTCATCAGTCCGCTAGAACTTAGAACTACTTAAACCTAACTAACCTAAAGACATCACACACATCCATGCCCGAGGCAGGATTCGAACCTGCGACCGTAGCGGTCGCGCGGTTCCAGACTGTAGCGCCTAGAACCTCTCGGCCACACCGGCCAGCGACGGACAACAAATTGATCCCATAAGGGTCCTGCTCTTACAGCCGGCCGGTGTGGCTGTGCGGTCTAGGCGCTTCAGTCTGGAACCGCGTGACCGCTCCGGTCGCAGGTTCGAATCCTGCCTCGGGCATGGATGTGTGTGATGTCCTTAGGTTAGTTAGGTTTAAGTAGTTCTAAGTTCTAGGGGACTGATGACCACAGATGTTAAGTCCCATAGTGCTCAGAGCCATTTGAACCTGCTTTTACAGACTGAGGTACGGAACCCTAAAGGGAATAATAATAATAATAATAATAATAATAATAATAATAATAATAATAGTCCGTGCCTTAACTGCGCTACACATGAGAAAACCTACGTGTTCGCTGCTAGTACTTTGTTTCATCCTGCATTTGCGACACACTTTGGTCAAGAATTCGCTATGAAGTTAGCAATGAATCTTGTACGAAAATGACATCTTATTGACCAAAGGGACGATTTCGAACTTCGCGAGACTTATTTGACTCCACTGTGCGACAAGAGCAGTAGCTCCAGCGACAGCGTGTCGCAGAATGAAGGCGACGTCAGACATATACGAAGAACTTTTCCTGTTCCTTGTTCAAGCTGTGTCGCTGCTTTCCGGAAAGTCGCGCTTCCAGGTACAGGATGACGCGATAACAGTTGACCACAAGCGTGACTGTCGCTAAACTAGCTCGAGCCGTCCAACGCGTTATGCCATAAACCTTGCAAAATTCTGCTCAGCGGCGTGGGTGCAGACATAGGCCTTAGGCAGTTTCGAGAAAAATACTCTCCTCCTTTCAAATAAAAAGGCAGCTTACGTTGCAGGAGGTAACTCTGCGTCACGAAGTATTTCACATCGAATTAAAAGCTATTGGCTCAGTCTATCAAATATGATCAAATAAGTTCACGCGCCTACACCTAGCTACAATTCTCGATTTCCTCATATTTTTTAACGTATCCATTTCAGATTACACCAAGGCAGACTGTCAAGTTTAAGTAGTGAGTCAATGTTTTAATTCAGCTTTCTTAGTCAAAGTAAAATCAGTGATTAGAAGTAGTTTACGTTCGATTGTTTAATTTGTTCGGCCTTTTCTAAAATTTGATGTACGGTCGAACTAGAAAGTGGAGATGACAAGGGAATTAATGCTTCATAGAACGGAAATGACTACGCGTTTGCATTTCTATTCTTAATACCTTTTTAATATGTATATATGAAGTCGAGTCGTTGAAAGTCCCGGACAAACCTCTCGATTATGTTCCATGTCGAGCGATCTGGGTGGGCAACTAACTCGCTTGAATTGTGCGCAATGTTCTTCAAACCAATCATCGAACAATTGTGGTCCAGCGATATGGCGCAATGTCATGCATAAAAATTCCATCGTTGTTTGGCAACATGAAATCTATGAATAGCTGAAAATGCTCTCCAAGTAACCGAACTTTACTAGAACCCGGTCCTTTCCATGTAAAAACAGCCAGCAATTATGAAGCCACCACCAGCTTGCTCAGTGCCTTGTTGAAAATCTGGTTCCATGACTTCGTGGGTCCTGCGCCATTTTAACTCTACCACCAGCTCTACCAACTGAATCAGAACTCGTATGACTAGGCCACTGTCGTCCAGTCGTTCAGGGTCCAACCCACAGTAATAACCACTGCAAAAGAAATTAGATCCAGAAATATTTTAAGTCTATTATTTTTCCTTAATCTCTAGACTCTTAGGTATTGTAAGGCCATCTTTTCATTAGTGTACAGCTTGTCATCTGCAACGAAATCGTTATTGAGAGGTTAGCTGGTGAGCTCATAAATAATGTGATCTATAAATGGTATTTTGCTGTGCGAAAGTATTTCGCTGCTATCATTTGCTATTACTTAAGTTTAAGTTCGAATTGGTATACGTCGCAGTTTCGAATCCTGCCTCGGGCATGGATGTGTGTGATGTCCTTAGGCTAGTTAGGTTTAAGTAGTTCTAAGTTCTAGGGGACTGATGACCTTAGAAGTTAAGTCCCATAGTGCTCAGAGCCATTTGAACCATTTTTGAATTGGTATACGGATCACGCATACGAACTTCGGAGGCAAACTGTAGCCATTGAGCTCTTGTTTCTCCTGTCATCATGGGCCTCATAGTTGGACAAAGCCTCTAGTAGTTTTTGAAATTTCGACGTAACTCGGTAGCTTTCAGTCAGTTCCGAATCACAAAATTCGTTAGTTTGGCGAATCACAGCTTTAAATATTATGGGTGGGATGGAAACAACGGGAATACGAGCGCAGAGCGGATTTTCTGTGATATGAGAAAACACAAATCCTCCGAGGTCTTCCTAAAGCAGTTGTTTAAAATTATAAGCAAGCTCTGGCACAGTTCTTTGGACAATGGACAGCCCGTTGATAAAGTGGAGATGGGCTCCTCCATTTTGATTTGGATCCTTTAGCGGCGTCCTATGTTATCGTGGCGCGAGGATTTCAACGCGTACCAGCCCTACAGTCAAGTTTAAAGTTAGCTGTTACAATATAAGTTTCAGATTTCAATTTGCTATTTTCCACATTTCAGTTATTTTGCGTACTTTTCGTCCCAGGTTTAGGGCAAAGATGTTATTCTGAGCCTAGTATCGATTGCGAACAGCTTGGTTACCAGAGCGATAATCTGTGAGGTTTACGGGTAGTATCCTTCGGGTTTCCTAGTGAACGAAAGAGTCAAGTCGCTACATGCCGCGCTAGGAACGTCAGGCTTGAGTTTTGAATGGAGTACTCTCTTGTCACACTGGGCGAAGAAAGGACGTGTTTATTGTCGAGTGCCACGTATTGCTAGGGAGTTGAGGTGTTGGTACGACACATGCAGGAAATGCACACTTTATGTGTGGTCTCGCTTATCATTTGCATCAAATGTGTAATTCTTGCTTAACTACTTTCTTCATCAGCTTCGCGATGTTGCTTGACTCATGTACTGGGCACGCTTCCCACATGTGGATCTACGTTCTTAGTGTCTCTGTGAGGCGAGTTCATTTCATTTCAAGGCTCGGTACAGAATCTGCTTGCTATTAAAGCATCCGAAGGACAATACTGTCCATGGAGGCACCCAGTCTACTAGTGGATCTTTGTAAATGGTTTGCTGTCTGTTGGATCATACTTTTACTTTGGTTATCTGTAATGCTCCAGAAAGCACAGTGTCTATATAGTTGACTTATTCACTTTGCTGATATCAGTTATATTAATTTAGACGTTTTCTACAATCATTCTTCTTGTCATAAATTTTCCTATTTAAAAAATTAAGATGATTTGCTAATACACTCTCTCTTGATCTCAAAACGTGTTACTTGTCTACCTCGCGTCGTATAACTTCATGATTTACTCATGACATTTCATTAGCCGAGCGGTCTAGGGCGCTGCAGTCATAGACTGTGCGGCTGGTCCTGGCGGAGGTTCGAGTCCTCCCTCAGGCATGGGTGTGTGTGTTTGTCCTTAGGATAATTTAGGTTAAGTAGTGTGTAAGCTTAGGGACTGATGACCTTAGCAGTTAAGTCCCATAGGAAAAAAAAAATTAAAAAAAATCATGACATTTCAGATTAACAACAGTCTTAATCTTTACATTTCTGTGCATGCTTTCAGTAAACAAAGTTGGTTTTGGATTTAATGCAGGAGGCAGAGATGCAATACTTGTTCTACGGAAAGTGTGTTTATCAAGTATCTTATGTTTTATGTATCACTGCAACAAAGTGGGGCCCATTTCCATTGCACTTGAAATGACAAGTCACGTTGCTTAAATACTTTTATGTTTTTAAGATATTTGGTGTGGGTCCTCAGGCTTGCTTACATTCAAATTTCTTTTTGGTATGCGCACTGTAAACCGTTGCGCTTATAAAGTAACGTTAAATACTTTGATAACTTACTACATATTCTTTGTAGTCAGATTGCGTTCAAAAATTTGATTCATGGGCCAAAATTTTGCATATGAGAGGAATAAGTTTTTCAATGAGAGCATATTCGGATTTACTTTCAAATGTAATCCAAATTTTAAAACCTAGCAATAACGTTACAATGATCCTGCGAAACAAACAAAAAAATAGAATTACGTAATTTTTTTGAGGTGATAATTAAACCTTCATGAGTAGCCTTCGTATTTTTATGAATATTGAGATTACGAAATTGCATTGAACATACACTGAGGCGACGTAAATCATGTCATGGCATAGCGATATGCACATGTACTGATGGCGGTAGTATCGCGTACACAAGGTACAAAAGGGAACTGCATTGGTGGAGCTGTCATTTGTACTTAGGTGAGTCATGTGAAAAAATTTTCGACTTGATTATGGTCCCTCGACGGGAACTGACACATCTTGAATCCGAAATGGTAGCTAGAACTAAACGCATGGGACACTCCATTTCTGAAATGTTAGTGAATTCAATATTACGAGATCCTCAGTGTCAAGAGCGTGCCGAGAATATCAAATTCCTCGTATTACCTCTCACCACGGACAACGCAGTGACCAGTGGCCTTCACTTAACGACCGAGAGCAGTGGCATTTGCGTAGAGTTATCAGTGCTAACAGACAAGCAACACTGCATGAAATAACCACAGATATCAATGTAGACGTGAGATGAACGTATTCGTTAAGGCAGTGTGGCGAAATTTGGCTTCAGTAGGCTATGGCAGCAGACAGCCAACGCGAGTGCCTTTGCTGACAGCACGAATTCGCCTGCAGCGCCTCTCCTGGGCACGTGACCATATCAGTTTGAATCTAGACTACTGGAAAACCGTGATCTAGTCAGTTGAGCCTGGACCCAGAACCCACGAAACCATGGACCCAAATTGTCAACAAGATACTGTGTAAGCTGGTGGTGGCTCCATAATGGTGTGGACTGTGTTTACACGGAATGAACTGGATCCTCTGGTCCAGCCGAGCTACCTGGAGACCATTTGCAACCATTCATGGATTTCATGTTCCCAAACAATGATGGAGCTTCTATTGACGACAATGCGCCATCTTACCGGGCCACAGTTGTTCGCGATTGGTTTGAAGAACATTCTGGACAATCAGAGAGATGGATTTGGCCACCCAGATCGCCCGTCATGAATCCCATCGAATACTTATGGGACACAATCGAGCTGTCAGTGCACAAAATCCTGCACCAGCAACACTTTCGCAATTATGGGCTGCTATAGATGCAGCATTGCCCAACATTTCTACAGGGGACCTCCAACGACTTGAGTCCATGCGATGGTGAGCTGCTGTACTATGCCAGGCAAAATGAGTTCATACACGATATTAGGATGTATCCCACGACTTTCGTCAACTTAGTGAAATTTGCTGCTGTTAGCAGTGGCGCGTCATCTACATCTACATTTATACTCCGCAAGCCACCCAAAGGTGTGTGGTGGAGGGCACTTTACGTGCCACTGTCATTACCTCCCTTTCCTGTTCCAGTCGCGTATGATTCGCGGGAAGAACGACTGCCGGAAAGCCTCCGTGCGCGCTCGAATCTCTAATTTTACATTCGTGATCTCCTCGGGAGGTATAAGTAGGGGGAAGCAATATATTCGTTGCCTCATCCAGAAACGCACCCTCTCGAAACCTGGCGAGCAAGCTACACCTCGATGCAGAGCGCCTTTCTTGCAAAGTGTGCCACCTGAGTTTGCTAAACATCTCCGTAACGATATCACGCTTACCAAATAACCCTGTGACGAAACGCGCCGCTCTTCTTTGGATCTTCTCTATCTCCTCCGTCAACCCGACCTGGTACGGATCCCACACTGATGAGCAATACTCAAATATAGGCCGAACGGGTGTTCTGTAAGCCGCCACCTTTGTTGATGGACTACATTATCTAAGGACTCTCCCAATGTATCTCAACCTGACACCGGACTTACCAACAATTAATTTTATATGATCATTCCACTTCAAATCGTTCCGTACGCATGCTCCCAGATATTTTACAGAAGTAAGATCCACCAGTGTTTGTTCCACTATCATATAATCATACAATAAAGGATCCTTCTTTCTATGTATTCGCAATACATTACATTTGTCTATGTTAAGGGTCAGTTGCCACTCCCTGCACCAAGTGCCTATTCGCTGCAGATCTTCCTGCATTTCGCTACAATTTTCTAATGCTGCAACTTCTCTGTATACTACAGCATCATCCGCGAAAAGCCGCGTGGAACTTCCGAGACTATCTGCTAGATCATTTATATATATTGTGAAAAGCAATGGTCCCATAACACTCCACTGTGGTACGCCGAAGGTTACTTTAACGTCTGTAGACGTCTCTCCATTGAGAACAACATGCTGTGTTCTGTTTGCTAAATACTCTTCAATCCAGCCACACAGTTGGTCTGATATTCCGTAGGCTCTTACTTTGTTTATCAGGCGACAGTGCGGAACTGTATCGAACGCCTCCCGGAAGTCAAGGAAAATGGCATCTACCTGGTAGCCTGTATGTAATATTTTCTGGGTCTCGTGAACAAATAAACCGAGTTGGGTCTCACACGATCGCTGTGTCCGGAATCCATGTTGATTCGTATAGAATATTTTCTGGGTTTCCAGAAATGACATGATACGCGAGCAGGGAACATGTTCTAAAATTCTACAACAGATCGATGTCAGAGATATAGGCCTATAGTTTTCCGCATCTGCTCGATCACCCTTCTTGAAAGCTGGGACTACCTGTGCTCTTTTCCAATCATTTGGAACCTTCCGTTCCTCTAGAGACTTGCGGTACACGGCTGTTAGAAGAGGGGCAAGTTCTTTCGCGTACGCTGTGTAGAATCGAATTGGTATCCCGTCAGGTCCAGTGGACTTTCCTCTGTTGAGTGATTTCAGTTGCTTTTCTATTCCTTGAACACTTATTTCGATGTCGGCCATTTTTTCGTTCGTGCGAGGATTTAGGGAAGGAACTGCAGTGCGGTCTCCCTCTGTGAAACAGCTTTGGAAAAAGGTGTTTAGTATTTCAGCTTTACGCGTGCCATCCTCTGTTTCAATGCCATCACCATCCCAGAGTGTCTGGATATGCTGTTTCGATCCACTTAGTGATTTAACGTAAGACAAGAACTTCCTAGGATTTTCTGTCAAGTCGGTACGTAGAATTTTACTTTAGAATTCACTGAACGCTTCACGCATAGCCCTCCTTACGCTAACTTTGACATCGTTTAGCATCTGCTTGTCTGAGAGGTTTTGGCTGCATTTAAACTTGCAGTGAAGCTCTCTTTGCTTTCGCAGTAATCTCCTAACTTTGTTGTTGAACCACGGTGGGTTTTTCCCGTCCCTCACAGTTTTACTCGGCACGTACCTGTCTAAAACGCATTTTACGATTGCCTTGAACTTTTTCCATAAACACTCAACATTGTCAGTGTCGAAAGAGAAATTTTCGTTTTGATCTGTTAGGTAGTCTGAAATCTGCCTCCTATTACTCTTGCTAAACAGATAAACCTTCCTCCCTTTTTTATATCCCTGTTTACTTCCACATTCAGGGATGCTGCAACACAGTCAGAACCTGACGCGGGTTCACGAGAACGCCAGCGGAGCCAGTTTGCGGGCTCACGCTGCCTACGCGGAAGCTACAGGGAGCGGCGAGGCACGGCGCCGAGTTCCGCATGTGTTGCACGGACACGTGCGGCGTGCCGCTGCAGACTCGTGCCGAGGAATTATCTAATCGCCGCTGCCGGTGGGTGGGCGCGTGGCGCGTCACGGCCGCGACTCTCCACGGTGCCCGGACATCGCCTGTCTGTCCGCTGCCTTCCTCGTGGCAGCTGCTCAGCCGAGTTCCAGCCTATCGCCTTCACAAACCAGTCTTGTTCGTATAAAAGTTTACTGAAGCCACTCCCGTGATTGCCCACTGTATGATCCAAAGCATATGGACAAAAACAAACAAACAAATAAATAAATAAATAAAAATAAATGGCTCTGAGCACTATGGGGCTTAACTTCTGAAGACTTCAGTCCTCTAGAACTTAGAACTACTTAAACCTAACTAACCTAAGGACAGCCGGCCAGGGTAGCCGAGCGGTTCTAGGCGCTACAGTCTGGAACCGCGCGACCGCTACGGTCGCAGGTTCGAATCCTGCCTCGGGCATGGATGTGTGTGATGTCCTTAGGTTAGTTAGGTTTAAGAAGTTCTAAGTTCTAGGGGACTGATGACCACAGCAGTTAACTCCTACGGTGCTCAGAGCCATTTGAACCATTTTTTAACCTAAGGACATCACACACATTCATGCCCGTGGCAGGATTCGAACCTGCGACCGTAGCAGTCGTGCGGTTCCAGACTGTAGCGCCTAGAACCGCTCGGCAACCCCGAGCGGCAGTATATGGACATCCCCTTGTAAAGCGGAATTGACGACTCACCAATATAAAAAGGGGTGGACAGTATGTCAATAGAGAACATGGATGGCGTGGCTACGGCAAGCTCCTTAAACTCAGTTATAGCTAATTTCTTTGTGGAAAAATTCGAGGAGCAATCATTGGAAGCTGCCAACGGAGTATTTCGATTATTTGGTTCCGGTACGTGTATGATATGTGTTTTGTGGAGGCATGGCAGAGAGGAACTAGCTCGTGTTCACAAGTATCTTAACTAATAGAACCTCTTAAGTAATAGAACCCAGTACGTTGTCCTCGATGGTGAGAGTTCATCGGAGGTGAGGGTATCATCTGGAGTGCCCCAGGGAAGTGTGGTAGGTCCGCTGTTGTTTTCTATCTAGATAAATGATCTTTTGGATAGGGTGGATAGCAATGTGCGGCTGTTTGCTGATGATGCTGTGGTGTACGGGAAGGTGTCGTCGTTGAGGATACAAGATGACTTGGACAGGATTTGTGATTGATGTAAAGAATGGTAGCTAACTCTAAATATAGATAAATGTAAATTAATGCAGATGAATAGGAAAAAGAATCCCGTAATGTCTGAATACTCCATTAGTAGTGTAGCGCTTGACACAATCACGTCGATTAAATATTTGGGCGTAACAAGAAAAAAAAAAAAAAAAAAAAAAAAGGTTCAAATGGCTCTGAGCACTATGGGACTTAACTTCTGAGGCCATCAGTCCCCTAGAACTTAGAACTACTTAAACCTAACTAACCTAAGGACAGCACACACATCCATGCCCGAAGCAGGTTTCGAACCGGCGACCGTAGCGGTCACGCGGTTCCAGACTGAAGCGCCTAGAACCGCTTGCCCACTCCGGCCGGCTGGGCGTAACATTGAAGTGGGACAAGCATGTAATGGCAGTTGAGGGGAAGGCGAATAGTCGTCTTCGGCTCATTGGTAGAATTTTGGGAAGATGTGGTTCATCTGTAAAGGAGACCGCTTATAAAACAGTAATACGGCCTATTCTTGAGTACTGCTCGAGCGTTTGGGATCCCTATCAGGTCGGATTGAGGGAGGACATAGAAGCAATTCAGAGGCGGGCTGCTAGATTTGTTACTGGTAGGTTTGATCATCACGCGAGTGTTACGGAAACGGTTCAGGAACTCGGGTGGGAGTCTCTGGAGGAAAGGAGGCGTTCTTTTCGTGAATCGCTACTGAGGAAATTTAGAGAACCAGCATTTGAGGCTGACTGCAGTACAATTTTACTGCCGCCAACTTATATTTCGCGGAAAGACCACAAAGATAAGGTAAGAGAGAGTAGGGCTCGTACAGAGGCATATAGGCAGTCATTTTTCCCTCGTTCTGTTTGGGAGTGGAACAGGGAGAGAAGATGCTAGTTGTGGTACGAGGTACCCTCCGCCACGCACCGTATGGTGGATTGCGGAATATGTATGTATATGTAGATCTTAGCGGGATTAATCCAAAGATTTAGTTTAACATGGAGGACGAGGCAGGCGAAAGATTGAATTTTCTTGGTGTGCTAGTTTTCAAGAAAGAAGATGGTAGCTTTGGACACACAGTTTCTGGAAAACCCACGCACACAGACCGTTATCTACACCGGGATTCGATCCAACACCCACAACAAAAGCGAGACGACATAAAAACGTTGGCGGACAGGGCAGGGAACATCTGCGGACCAGAGCTGCTTGACGCGGAATTGAAACACGTCACCAATGCACTACTCAAGAATGGTTATTCGCCCACTGAGGTAAAAAGAGTGTTAAGACCACAGCTCAGAATTCATAGCGATACACAAGCGCATGTGAAATCGAATGTTTTCCTACGTGACGTACGTCACTGACAGCATAGGAAAAATCTTGGAACAACGGAACATCGCGGTACCTTACAGACCCAAACGGAAGACAGAAGATCACTTAAAACTGGTTAAGAATGCTCGCAAACCGCTGGAAAAAGCAAGAATTTATAGGATTCCACATAGTTGTGAGGTGTGCGTAGGTACTGCAAAAAAAATGTCAAAAAACGACTAGAGGAGCACAAGGGCAATTGTAGAAGAGGATAGACTGACAGATCAGCTGTTGGGGAACACGCTTTCCAGCTAGGGGACCACCTCATTCATTTTGATAGGAGTGAAGTACGTGCAGCCACAAGTGGATACCATGGCAGACTATACGGAGAGGCTATAGAGATTGTGAAACACGCCAGGAATTCCAACAAGGAGGAGGGCATGAAACTGAATGACATTTGGATGCCGGTGCTGAGCCGCGCGGAGTGGCCGCGCGTTTAAGGCGTCATGCACGGACTGCGCGGCCCCTCCCGCCGAAGGTTCGAGTCCTCCCTCAGGCATGAAAGTGTGTGTTGTTTTTTTGCATAGGTTAGTTTACGTTAGTTTACGTAGTGCGTAAGTCTAGGGACCGATGACCTAAGCAGTTTGTTCCCTTAGGTATTCACACACATTTGAACATTTTTTTATCCCGGTGCTGAAGAATGTGTGTACCAATCTTCCATCATGCTTCATGGGGTGATAGCAACAGCTGACTTCGACAATCGACAAGGGCCATTTGCAGTTGGGTTTTCAAAACACGTAACTGCGAGGAAGAACGCATAAACTGAATTTTGCTGCAGTCAGTAGCGACACAGGTTCTGAACCGGACACTCAAAGGTGTTTGTAAGAAATCGCATGAAATCAGTGGAAGCAATCACTCGTGTGTTCCAAAGTGCTACCAGCAGTACACATAGTGCAATGACTGTACGTAGGGAGTTAAAACGAATGGGAAAAAATGATCTAACAGCTCCTTATCAGCCATACATTTTTGTGGACAGTGCTAAGCGACGCTTTATGGTGGTGTAAACAGCGACGCCACTGGACAGTGGTTGACTTGAAACGACTGATGAATCACGCTACTTCCTCTGGCAATCCAGTGGAAGTCTTCGGATTTGGCGAATGCCTGGACAGTGTTGCCTACAGTCACGTGTAGTGCCAACAATGAGGTACAGAGAGGCTGGTGTTACGGTACAGGGCTGTTTTTCGTGGTTAGGTTTAGGTCCCCTTATTGCACTTAAAGAAAACTCTAAGTGCGGAAAGGTGTGAACACATTTTACAGCATTTTGTACTGCATACAGTAGAGGAACAGTTCGCAAGCGCAATGGATCGTATTAACACGTCAATGCACGCTGTGTAAAGCAGTGTCTGTGACGAATTAGTTTTGGACAATAACGTTCTGAAATGGACTCATCTGCCCAGAGTCCCTACTTGAAACCAATGGAATACCTGTGAGATTAGTTAGAATGTCGACTTCGCTCCCAAGCCCAATACCTAGCTTCGGCTCTCGAGAAAGAATGGGCTGCCAATTCCTCCACAGACTTTCGGACACGTCATTGGAAGTGCACCCAGTAGAGTTCAAGCTATCGTAAAGGCCAAGATTGGACACACGGCTTATTAATGTCCAGTAATAAATCTCCGGATACCTTGCATCAGTTAATGTATGCTGATAATAAGCAAACACTTCGTAACTACGTACTACACTTCATTATCTACTTATCTCGACGCGCTTCGGAAGGTTGGTCCCATTATCAGTTTACAATTTAGGGTCTTGGCTCATATCTGTTCTGATGCTAAGCTCTCGAGGAAGATACGTTCAATAAAAATGAACTGCACATAAGCAACAGCACTTACAGAAAGTATTATTTTGCTCTTTCTTCTAATGCAGATGTGATCGCAGAGTTAGGTGTCACTTATTTCTAAAATTTGCATCATTATTCTTTTCTTGAGGATCACGCGTCTGAGTTAACACTCAAAACGTTCACATAATTGTGCGCCTATATCGCTGACGTTAATCCATTTCAGAATTATGGAACTCATTTTATGCTCGCATGATACAACTTTTTGGAGGACGGAAGATCTCTTCTGTAGGAATCAACATGGATTCCGCAAACAGGGATCTTATGAAACTCGGCTTGTCCAAGAGATCGTAAGAACCATAGTTCATGACGCCCAGGTTGAAGTCGTGTCCTTTTAACTTCCAGAAAGCATTCTATGCAATTTCGCACTGTCGTTTACTTAATAAAATACGAGCATGTGTAACGCCGATGAACAAAATACTATCATATAGAGCGTTGTACCAGTTTGTAATTGGATTCAGAATTTTCTTGTAAAGAGAACTCAACAAGGTTTTCTTAACGGGGTGAATTCGACAGATGGGAAAGTATCTTCGTGGGTATCCCTCTTCCCCCCCTCTCCCCCCTAAGGATTGTTATAGACCTTTCATTACTCCAAAAACATACCAATACTCTTGTGGCCACCGTAGAAAGCTCTGTGAGACGATTGTAAGTATGAAAACGGCAATCCCAGAAAATACAGGAAGACCATCACAGGATCAAGGATTGGTTTGGGGACTGTCAGTCGATCCTAAACATAAGTAAATGAAAGACGCTTCGCATAAACATGCGGAAAACCGACTACTGTTCTATTCCCTTATTAGCGAAAAATCAACTTTTAACAAGAGCAAAATATCTAAGGGTACCCATTCGGAGTACCTAAACCGAACAACCATATAGATCTAGCTGTAGGAACAGTGGGTGCAAGGCTGAAACTTATTGAAAGATGCGCAATGGACTTTAATTTATCCGGAAAGGAAGTGGCTTACAAAACAGTCGTTCGATCGATTCTCGTATATTGTTCGTCAGCCTACGACCATTACCAAGTGGAAGTTGTAGTAGAGAAAGGAGAATCCAAAGTAAGAAGGTAACTATCGCCACCGGCATCTTTAGTCGATTACTTTGAAAGGGTCCTGTAGCCACCTTTCATTGCCAACTCTCGTAGTGGTCAAGTCGGCAAAGAGGTTTCCGCTACTTGGGAGAAATCCACCTGCGTTAGGTTGGTGGCGGAAATGGCATCCTGGGGTTTTCCGGTCCACGCGGAGCGTGGAAGAGGCTGGAGAAGCGGGAGGCAGTCTGCCGCCGGTACGGGAAGCGTACACAGCTGTGCTCCAGTTGAAGAAGGGTGAGTTGGACTGACCGCGTGGCGCGTTGTCACATAGAGAGGGGAGCTTTTAGCTTTTGGTCACGAATTTCGTCTTATAAAGATTTACTTGCTGGGTCGCAGCAGGGAATGCAAGGCTTTTGTAGACTTTCAGTTTGATTCCCAATGCAGTCTTGACTTTGATCCGTGAGAGGAACGCAACACAAGGGAGTTGCATATGTTGAAGTGCCCTCGGTTCAGTGTGAGTGTTTATGTGCCTACAACTTTGTGTGTATGCTTCTAATCTTTCCGGATCTTGGTAATTTTTGTGTATTTGTGAATTTTCTTTGTCTCATGTGATTAAAATTTGGCCACGGTCCATAGAAATTGTCTCCGCGGACCGAGTGGGCACGCGAGTCTGTTATGAAACGTATAGTATTTCACAAGCAATTGTACATAGTTAGCATGCAACAGCAGTCTATAGATGCACTACATCAATGTTTTAAGGAATAAATAATTTTGCCTTCAATCTTATCTTGTGTACCGATGTTACGTCGCCGCTACCTTCTCCATTTACCTTGTAGTTTTCCTTGTTGGCCCACCTATAGCGTTTCCATGTGCACAGGTGTAGTGATTAGTGTCCCTTTTTTTATCTGAAACAAATGCTCTGGAATAGATCGTGTTTTCACGAATCTTGCTGCAGGCTGCACTTACGCATGGTGTTCACGACCTATTTACTTTACTCAATATTTGATTCACGGGAAGAATGCCTGGATCATATTAATAACTACATCCCATTCTTTATCAATGACTTTACAATGAATGTTCTTTTGTGAGTTTTTCTTATTAATAAATTAAGTAATTTTGCGACTCAGTGCTACTTTTTCTTTGTCGTGTGGCTAGAGTTGGTGGCGACCCTATCTTTTATATTGATTTCAGTGTCAAGTAGCATTTTCTTATTCAAAGTGCGCGTGGCTCTTTTAGCTATCAGGATACATTCAAAGGGCGCTTCATGCTTCTTGCACATAGCGTCCTTTTATTCACGCTACTTTTATTCACGCTACTTATATTCACGCTACTTATATTCACGCTACTTATATTCACGCTACTTATATTCACGCTACTTACAACTTCATCAGGTTCCTTTAAAAAAAATGGTTGAAATGGCTCTGAGCACTATGCGACTCAACATCTGAGGTCATCAGTCCCATAAAACTTAGAACTACTTAAACCTAACTAACCTAAGGACATCACACACATCCACGCCCGAGGCAGGAGTCCAACCTGCGACCGTAGCGGTCGCGCGGTTCCAGACTGTAGCGTCTAGAACCGCTCGGCCACCCCGGCCGGCAGGTTCCTTTATGTTGGGGGTTCTAACGCATATGGATAGTACTGGTAAACTACTTCTATTGACAACACTGGTAAATGTATTATTGTACACTTTATTAGATCATGTCAGTTTAAAATAAACTTTGATGTTATACTGCACTAAGAACTATATGACATGCTATACGACGAACATAACATGACAAACGACAAGACATGACAACAGCATATACACACCGGTAAGTAGACAAGCAATCAAGTGGAGACGTAGTGAGAATGAGCAAAGCAAAGATACTGATACATAAAAGCAAAAACATACAAAGATTACGGCTCACTAGAGTCCACAGATGTTCATTTGAGTGCTTTCGACTAAACTCCAGAGTTCAGTAAATGCAAGAGCATTACAGAGATGCTCATAAAACTCCAGTGATGATGATGATGATGTTTGGTTTGTGGGGCGCTCAACAGCGTGGTTATCAGCGCCCGTACAATTACCCAATCTTTGCTCAGTCCAATTGCGCCACTTTCGTGGATGATGATGAAATGATGAGGACAACACAAACACCCAGTCATCTCGAGGCAGGTGAAAATCCCTGACCCCGCCGGGAATCGAACCCGGGACCCCGTGCTCGGGAAGCGAGAACGCTACCGCGAGACCACGAGCGGCGGACATATAAAACTCCAGTGGCAGATATTACGACAGGCGCGGTGTACTGCACAGAGGTTTAATCTTACACCTCCGAGAGGACATATTCCAAAAAGAGTCCAACAGTATATCATTTCCTCCCATATAGACATTGTGTGACTACCATGACAGGGAAACACAGAAATTAGAGCTCATTGGACGCTTGCCAACGGATGCACTTCCCAAGTGTTACTGGCGAATGGAACGGGGGAGGGGAGAATCGAAAGTAGTATTGACAGGACCCGCCCCCATCCTCTGTAAGGTAGCTTGCGGAGTACAGATGTAGATGCAAAATTGTCACCTAACACGCGTTGTAAATATAATAAATGTTTAAGTCTAGTCGCTGGTCACGAAGTGTTTAGTTGGGGGGGGGACTTCAAAAATTAAGTCGCACATTATTATGGCAGGCCAAGTAACTTCATCTGAATGCTGCATTACATTTCACTGACATCGGCACATGGCAATATTTTTCAGCATAGTCACCACTTATCTGTAAACAACAGTCGGACAAATCCACGACGACAGAAATCAGTTCCTTGCTCGAGAACCGCTGTGTAAACGTCGTCATCGTTAGAAAAATCTCCCCCCCCCCCCCAGACGTTCACTTAGTTTACCGAAAAGATGGAAATCGCGTTGTGCAAACCTGAACTGTTTGGTGGGTGCTTCCAAACCTTTCATCGAAAACGCCTGAAGCAAAGCTTGTGTTTTTCTCGTCGTGTGCGCTGCTGCACTGTCGTGCAGAAGAACAATGTCTGCTCTTAATTTTCCACGCATCTTGTTCTTCATGGAGCTGTGCAGTGATGTCATTGTTTCACAGTACGAATCAGCTTAATGGTTGTGCCCTTTGTCATAAACTCTATTTGCAAAACTCCTTCACAGTCGACGAAAAAGGTGGGCATGACCTTCCCTGCTGATGCCGCAACTTAGCTTTTCTTCCGTGGAGGCGAGGTGGTGTGCGTCTATTCTATAGGCGCTCTCTTTGTTGCAGGCGTGGAGCGGTGGATCCGTGTCACATCATCTATAGTAAAGCTGCTAAGGAAACCAGTTTTCTACGGAGTAACGCGCAGGGAGGTCCAGAGACGCCACAAACCTTACGCCACTGTGCAGGTTACAGCTATCGCGCAATGCAGCTAGAGCGCAATTTAGGATATTGTAAACCATCTCTGACTAACTACACATATGTCTAGCTGCTGAGCAAAGCCCACAAGAGTCCAGTTGCGATTCCTGCGAACCAATTCCTCAATTCCCTGGACATTGTTGTATGTCTCTGTTGATCCATTGTGGACGTGGGACAGCAGCTGGTCAAATGTTTAACAAAGAAATTCGCCAAACATCCGTGAAAATTGAGAAGTTATTTTATTTAATTTCATTTTCGCTACCAGTTTCGGCAGTTCAATATGCCGTCTTCAGGCCCCATATGCACCTCTCAAACTTTATCAATATTGGGATAATGGGGACATCTGTTTTTGGATGTCGTGAATTCTCAAGTCCTTCCTTCGAAAGCTTGACTGCAACTGTTGCAATCAAGTCATCACACAATCCGCTGCAGAAAGGAAGGTTTGCTCTGTAAGTAAAATATTTCTTCTTCTTCTCTACAATTTCCACGAACGTTTTAGTGAGTAAAAGTAAATTTTAAGAATTAAAGTTAGTTTACTTTTGCTCCAACATGTAGCTATTCTCACATGCTAATCTAACGCATGAAAATAAATATTGTTTGCTTCTTCGTTCTTCTTCTATGCGTTCCTACAGCAGTCATCAGCTTACGATGGAACTTTGGTGAGTTGTATGCGCGTCGGTGAAGATTTTTGTGTGTGTAAGAAATACCTACCACCCAGAGGGATGGGAGTGAAAAAAGGGTGACATAGAAGCTTAACTCGACGACGTCTGGATCAATTTCAGTCCAATTTTGTATGAAAACATTGTGCTGGAGAGACGACGTGACGTGTCAAAATATTCGATAAGGACCGATAGTAGTTTCAAAGCTGTAGTTTTCGGAGTCGCTAGACTTGCTGGTGACAGTCAGCATAACGTTTCAACATTGTAGTTGCGAGAGGTACAGAGACAGTGACGTATCGGCATATCTTTGTAAGGTCTGAAAGAATTTCTACCAAAACTGGTACAACTATCTTGAAAAATTTTCTGTGCCACTAAGACATCCGAGCACCCTCATGGCTGAGGGTTTGTGGTGAAAAGGCATGACAAAAAAGGGCAACTCGAAAACGGCTGGACAGTTTCAACCAAATTTCAAATTAACATGACTCATTACTTACATAAAAATACTGTGGGAGAAAGACACTCGTACTACTGCTAGGGGTGAGGATGACGCCGAGGAGGGGTGATATCTAGAAACTTTCGAAGCCAACTTATTGGTATTTCTTTCCTACCCTTAGCTGACGTGGAATACTTTAGAAGTATGAAGAGCAGTCTAACGCTTCTTTGCGTTCTTCAGTGCGTCAATTACATCGTGAGAATGAGCAGTGCAGCGAGGTAACACTTTCGGCAGCGTCTTTCGGAGCCAAAGATCATACCACAATGCTCAAAACGACAGATAAATTTAGCGTCCTCTGTGGAGTCACCTGGTGTAAAACAGCGGGGTATCAGACAGTAGCCAGCGAAAGTCGTTTTTCTTGAAACGACAGTCAAGTAACTGCAGATTTACAATTTTGCTCAGAATTCAGATGATGCTGCAGGGCGAAAATGATTACAAATACGAATGAAATGTGTGTGAAATACGTTACATGTAAATGAAATACACAGGCTATAACTAGTACAAGTGCGGATATTTTTACACGTGATACCTTAATATGTACACACTTCAGTAAATGATTAAAACAACTGTGCATCAGTCAGTCTTCCCGCAAACACATTACATAATTTACTACCTGATGTTTCCTGATCGGCCATGAGGGCACAACTAACTGGACTACAACTGTTAGTATAGATGATCCGTTTTGCATCCACGTGTCCCCACTTCAACACATGAGGTATTGCCCAGGAGAAATAATCTTTAATGTTTGCTTTTGTGAAATATACTTTCTTTCTTTCCTTTGCTTGCGCCTTAGTCCCACAAAGATGCAGGGTCGGCATGGTTAATCGGATGTGGCAAGGTTAATTGAAGGGGTGGCCGGATGCCCTTCCTGCCGCCCCCCCCCCCCCTTAACCCCCAGGATGGAATTAGTGTAGCCCAACTGTCTGTGTCTAGTGTAATCCATGGAATAGTGCGAATGTGTTCAGATGTCTGCGAGCCGTGTAACTGAGGCGGGACGGGGCGACCAGCCCAGTATTCACCTAGTGGGTTGTGGAAAACCGCCTAAAACCACATCCAGGCTGGCCGGCACACCGGCCTCCGTCGTTAAGCTGCCGGGCGGATTCGATCCGGGGCCGGCGCGCCTACCCGAGTCCAGGAAGCAGCGCATTAGTGCTCTCGGCTAACCTGGCGGGTGAAATGTACTTGGAGGTACTAAAACCAAAACTAAAAAACATTCGACTTGTAATAGCCGCAATTATTAGTGTGCAAATGACGTAGATACTGATGTAATGTTGTCACACACCGTCCTCAGTCACCAATAGAAATATCTGCACTTATACCCGTTATGTACTCGTTTGGTATAGCCATGCTTCCTCTCGACCGTTAACATCTGCTTGGCCGTACGTAAACATCATCTAGGCTTGTTCCCGACACGAATACCGGACTATTCTGCTACTCGTAATACTTTGCGTCAATCACGCAGCCTGCAACACACGGCACATGGTCAGAGTGGTCAGAGGAACTTCCATTTGTCAGTGTCATCTACCGTGGCAACGATGCATTTCAGGACACATGTCAGAGGACCGTTTTCCCTCCATTTCCGTGTGTGTGTGTGTGTGTGTGTGTGTGTGTGTGTGTTATCCATAAGCAGGTCAGCCGGAGGAAAAAAGCTCGTTAATTATACCAGAAGGGCTACTGTACGTCAGCAGAGAGTCATCTTCCTTGGAGTGACCTCCGTATAAGGGAAGCCTGCAGTGGGCATCTCATCGCATTGCAAGTGAGTACGTGAGTGGAACGAAAACAACACTGTTACAAAGGAGAAGGCTCGCTGCAGTGCGGAGAGAATTAATGGACCAGAACCTGGCGTGAAGCCATTACTGGTCACTCACTACGTCCACCCGCCGTCACTCTAATTGAACTACTCTCGGGAAACGCAGCTGTGTCAACCTAAACGTTTGGATGGCGCATCTAGAGGGTATTTCCATGATGGTGATACAAATTCACAGAGATAATGAATTTAACAATTGAATCGAAAGCCTTAAGCGAAATGACATCACTGCACCGCAGCATTCTGCCACACCTGTTTGTATGTGTCCGCACGTAAAGAAAAAAAAGAAAAAACAGTCTCTGTCTAATACTGTGATGCGTGTCCTCTTATAATCGTTAAAGAAATTAGACGCAATTATTTTGTGAAGACTTATTCGCTAAGTTCTTCCGTACAGTTTATTGGAATGAAGACAGCATTCACCTCTCTCAGGCACCGCGTTCCCTTGCATCAAATTTCGGATGGCGTCCGGTCAGTGGCATGACGCTTCAGTTGGCAAAGATGTTAAAACTTTTACAAGAATGGTTAAAATAATTTTGGCGGTTTGAAATTAGTTGCATTTCTTCCATACCTTACTTCATTTAAATTAGTACCCATTGTTCCCAGGCGCAGTTTCTGGAGCTCCTTAAGCTTGGGAAAACCACATTCGGATTACTTTATTCGTTAACAAGATATTGCGGGAAGGGGCGGAACACTGACGTTAGTCCATTAATCTGCAGCAGGTTTCCTATCTTGCTACTCGTTGCCCCACAGCGTAGAAGAAATGCATCCGGATTGGACTCTTCCTCCGATTCGCGAGCCGTATTTAGTCGGTGGCACGTGAAAGCTTTTGCTCCTCCAAGACGCTAGATATGTTACACCCCCTTAAAGACAACTTAGGTCTTAGAGTACCTGGGTTGTATGGTGTACCCTTCGAATGTGGTAGAATACGACAAACTCCTCGCATTTACATGGGGCATACAATTCGCATTCACGCAGGACAAACTATTCATATTGTTGCTGAGCGTTGTGCTGAGCGCTCACTATACAGGGCTATTACAAATGATTGAAGCGATTTCATAAATTCACTGTAGCTCCATTCATTGACATATGGTCACGACACACTACAGATACGTAGAAAAACTCATAAAGTTTCTGCCGCCGGAGCGCTCGAGAGCGCAGTGAGACAAAATGGCGACAGGAACCGAGAAAGCGTATGTCGTGCTTGAAACGCACTCACATCAGTCAGTCATGACAGTGCAACGACACTTCAGGACGAAGTTCAACAAAGATCCACCAACTGCTACATTCGGCGATGGTATGCGCAGTTTAAAGCTTCTGGATGCCTCTGTAAGGGGAAATCAACGGGTCGGCCTGCAGTGAGTGAAGAAACGGTTGAACGCGTGCGGGCAAATTTCACGCGTAGCCCGCGGAAGTCGACGAATAAAGCAAGCAGGGATCTAAACGTACCACAGCCGACGGTTTGGAAAATCTTACGATAAGGCTAAAGCAGAAGCTTTACCGTTTACAATTGCTACAAGCCCTGACACCCGATGAAATGAAATGAAATGTCGTGTGACGAGGGCCTCCCGTCGGGTAGACCGCTCGCCTAGTGCAAGTCTTTCGATTTGACGCCACTTCGGCGACTTGCACGTCGATGGGGATGAAATGATGATTAGGACAACACAACACCCAGTCCCTGAGCGGAGAAAATCTCCGACCCAACCGGGAAACGAACCCGGGCCCTTAGGATTGACAGTCTGTCGCGCTAATCACTCAGCTACCGGGGGCGATGACAAAGTCAAACGCTTTGAATTTTCGGCGCGGTTGCATCAGCTCATGGAAGAGGAAGCGTTCAGTGTGAAACTTGTTTTCAGTGATGAAGCAACATTTTTTCTTAATGGTGAAGTGAACAGACACAAAGTGCGAACCTGGGCGGTAGAGAATCCTCACGCATTCGTGCAGCAAATTCGCAATTCACCAAAAGTTAACGTGTTTTGTGCAATCTCACGGTTTAAAGTTTACGGCCCCTTTTTCTTCTGCGAAAAAAAACGTTACAGGACACGTGTATCTGGACATGCTGGAAAATTGGCTCATGCCACAACTGGAGACCGACAGTGCCGACTTCATCCTTCAACAGGATGGTGCTCCACCGCACTTCCATCATGATGTTCGGCATTTCTTAAACAGGAGATTCGAAAACCGATGGATCGGTCGTGGTGGAGATCATGATCAACAATTCATGTCATGGCCTCCACGCTCTCCCGACTTAACCCCATGCGATTTCTTTCTGTGGGGTTATGTGAAAGATTCAGTGTTTAAACCTCCTCTACCAAGAAACGTGCCAGAACTGCGAGCTCGCATCAACGATGCTTTCGAACTCATTGATAGGGCATGCTGCGCCGAGTGTGGGAGGAACTTGATTATCGGCTTGATGTCTGCCGAATCACGAAAGGGGCACATATCGAACATTTGTGAATGCCTAAAAAAGCTTTTTGAGTTTTTGTATGCGTGTGCAAAGCATTGTGAAAATATCTCAAACAATAAAGTTATTGTAGAGTTGTGAAATCGCTTCAATCATTTGTAATAACCCTGTACATTAAACAAAGGGACTTGAGAAGGCGGCTGTGGCTGAACAGTGCCTAGAATACGGACATAAGACACAATTCGAAGAGACGAGTATCTTGGCTCATGCATCATCATTGCGTTATAAAGGAGGCGGCCGAAACTGGAGTAAACAGGATCGGTTTTAACAGAGACGGTGGGTACACACTTAGCAAGACGTGTGGCGCGCTTAGGATACGAGCGAAAGCGAAAACGGACGCTTGACGCTTGTAGTGTGGTGGGAGCGACAGTTTCAGATGTGACATCGGCCCCTCGTGGCATCTGACGTCACTCGGTCCTGCGGTTGGTCTGAGCTGCCACTGAAACCGCGAAAGACTCAGAGGGCATATTTTTATCTTAGTAAGTACACTACTTGCAGTCTGAAACAACTTCATAAAGTTTGTCTACATCCCTGATAGTGTTGTGATACCTGCAACAGTTACGAAGGTACTATAAGTAGCTTCTTTTATATGAAGTATACGTGCAAACCATTTGAACAACAACATTATTTGAAACTTTCAATTTAAGGCTGATCGTTTGGGAATGTGTTGTATTTGAATTAAACACAAGAAAAATTTGCTTGGTCCTCACATTCATTACTTTGTCTTCCATTTGCTTAATGTTGCTTATACATAGTCACGATACGTCATTTCTAATAACAGAATACTGATTTTGCGTGGACATGATCAACTGCTTGTTCTTCCCTAAACAATATATTATTTATAGCAATGTTAATCATGTTGAATTATTTATTGATTTCAATTGTTTTCATTTTTTAAACTCATCAATTGGTTACATAAAATTTTTTGTGCAGTTAAATAATAAACTTTAAATGTTGCGTCATAGGCTTCAAATTCGAATATTATTCTAAAATGTAATTTTTTACGAGTTACCAGAAAAATTTTCCCGGGTAATGTCTGCGCCGAAGGTTCAGTCTACGGATCTATATCACATAAATACGGTCTTGACAACCATGGTGTCGTTCGAACGACCCCCCGGCGGCAGCAAGAAATAACAATAAATGTGAAAAAGGTAGCTTCTGAGTTGTGCATAGAATTGCGACTACCATCAAGAGGTTTCTGTATGGTCGTTCTAGTGGTAAACGCAACTGAAATACTATGAAACGTGTAAGTTACTCTGATGGAGATCGGTTTGGTTCAGACTTTTTTTAGTGGCAAAGAACCAAGTCTCGTGTCAGTGGTAGCATTCTTAAATAAATCATAGCAATGGTGTCGACAGGATGGACTCAGTACAGTGTGTGCAGAAATAGACTGAGAAACTTGCAGCCTAAAAATTACCTTCTGCTTCCCCACACGATTTTCATTTACGTTCAGTCTGATTCTAATCATAATTTCACATGTTCAAACGTTTTCTACAAGGGCGTTCAGGAATTATATTGCGTGTCTGTTTGGACTTAACCATTCCTCAAAATCATTTTGGCTCGTACGCTGCATTTTGCTTCGCACCGCAATGTACTGATATGTAACTGTTAATGCAAGTGAACGGAGGCTCTTTGAAGAGCAACAACTCTGCAAACACCTCCATCAAGAAAATAAACATATCGTAAATTACGACATAATTGCCCAGGCTGTTTAGCTACGTATTATCAGATATCTGAGGATGTGTCCCGCTTAATCTTGCGGTAATTTGCCTGATGACGGGACGACGCATGGTATCTTCTACAAACACTACTTAATCCCTATGCATAGGTTTAGGCAGGTCTCTTGACTCACAGGAGACAATACACCGACGAGCCAAAACATTACGACCACCTACTTAATAGCTTGTTTGTCCGTCTTTCGAACGAAATACATCACTGATTCTGCATATCAGGGATCCGACTGTTTGTCAGTAGGTTTGTGGAGGTATGTGGCATTAGATGTCTACGCACCTGTCGTGTAATTCGCGTAAATAACGAGCCACTGATTTGAGTAACCGGTGATGGCGCCCGATAACGTCCAGATGGGTTCCATGGGGGTTTACATGAGGCGAATTTCGTCGCCGAGGCGTCAAAGCGAGTTCATTATGATGTTCTTCAAACGACTGTAGAACGGTACTGGCTCTGAGACACGGACATCTATGCTGCTGAAAGATGACATCGCCGTTGGGGATGCAGGTGGTTCGTAGCTGTCAGTGTGTCTTCGGTTACTATCACAGGTCCCATGCAAGGGCAGGAGAATGTCTTCCATAGCATGATACTGCTCCCACCAGCCTGAGTCCCTGGTGCGTTACACGTTTCGAGCCGCCGTTCACCTCGATGATGGCGTTTGTGGAGACGACCATCGAGCTAGTATAGCAACAACGTGGTTCACCCGAACAGCTGAGACGTTTCCATAGATTGATGGTCGAATCTTGATGGTCCCCTGCCCAATGTAATCGTAAATGGACGATGTCGTTGGGTCAACATGTGAACTTGTAGGGGCGGTAGCTGCGGAGCTCCATGTTCAACAATGTACGACGAACAGTGTTCTCCGAAACACTTATGCGTGCTCTTTCGGCAATGATGCCGGATTACCATCTGTCCTACTTTACAGAGCAGATAAGCCTCCAAATCCCACGTTTTGTGAAGAGTCGAGGACGTCCAACCATTTAGCGCCTAGTGGTAGTTTCACTGTCCTCCTACCTCTTTCTGTAGATGCTCACGACAGTAGCACGTGAACATTCTATCAGCTTCGTCATTTTAGAGATACTCGTTCACACGCTCTGCTTAATTATAACATGCCCTTTGTCAAAGTCGCTTATCTCAATGGACTTCCCCATTTTCAGCCCATGTCTCCGGTAGGGTGGTGATTCCCCGTCCGTGTCTGCTCCGCTTACATACTTTTGCTACCCCGTCACGCGCCCGCAAAGTCAACAGGCGGCAATTAACGTCGCGGTGGGCAGTGCACATAATGTTTTGACTCGTATTTCTACTTTACAGATAACGAGCTCTGATGAGCTGCATCAATAAAGTCAAGCTCATTTAAACACTCATGTTCTGGAGAAATACTGTTGATCACCCACGAGTTAATTTGGTGACATGAAACAGCTCAGCAAATTCTTACAAACTGCTTAATGGAACAAGCCATGAAAAGAAAGCATAAAATAATGTTCACATCGTTCCTATTTCTCTCATTTTCGCGCTGCATTATTTGATGATATGGTAGAGCATAGCGAGTAGATACCGCAAAAAATTTTCGTAGAAATAGAAGGAAGAACCGTATGGCATTGTTGACTGGGAGGCCCCTAAAAAAGTTCGCGCACAATTGCCGCTTTCCACGCAGGGTGTCAGTTTTGTCCCAGGTGTATCTGATGAGTGTATGTGACTAATGGGTTTTTGTATAGCGTGGCGTCATGTGTGTGTTCCATGGTGATGAGAGAATGGAGAGGGTGAAACTCAGTGCCGGCACACCTCAGGAATAGCGCCAATGGGGTTGCCGGACTCCATGTCTACATCTAACAGGAAGATCACTGTCAACAGTGTCATCAGTCCTAATTTCGTACGACATTGCGGACTGATTCGGAGACTTTAATTCAGGACAATGGAACAAAGGCTGTGAACATGAACTTTACGTCACCACCTCTCCTGCCTTTGACGGCCAAATACTGGTAGTGAAAGTTCCTTTTCCCTTAAGATTCAAATCCACTACCTCTGAGTCGTGCGTAACTGCACAGGCATGAGTTACCGGCCTCGGCTACGGAGACGAGTTAATAGAAGAAGATGTTAATGCAATTTTCGCTCAGCGTTATACACTACTTCACATAAAATTGCTACACCACGAAGATGATGTGCTACAGACGCGAAATTTAACCGACAGGAAGAAGATGCTGTGATATGCAAATGATTAGCTTTTCAGAGCATTCACACAAGGTTGGCGCCGGTGGCGACACCTACAACGCGCTGACATGAGGAAAGTTGCCAACCGATTTCTCATATACAAACAGCAGTTGACCGGCGTTGCCTGTTGAAACGTTGTGATGCCTCGTGTAAGAAGGAGAAAACCATCACGTTTCCGACTTTGATAAAGGTCGGATTGTAGCCTATCGCGATTGCGGTTTATCGTATCGAGCCACTGCTGCTCGCGTTGGTCGAGATCCAATGACTTAACAGAATATGGAATCTGTGGGTTCAGGAGGGTAATACGGAACGCCGTGCTGGATCCCAACGGCCTCGTATCACTAGTAGTCGAGATGACAGGCATCTTATCCGCATGGCTGTAACGGATCGTGCAGCCACGTCTCGATCCCTGAGTCAACATATGGGGACATTTGCAAGACAATAACCATCTGCACGAACAGTTCGACGACGTTTGCAGCAGCACGGACTATCAGCTCGGAGACCATGGATGCGGTTACCCTTGACGCTGCATCACATACAGGAGCGCCTGCGATGGCGTACTCAACGACGAACCTGGATGCACGAATGGCAAAAGATGGCCGGTGTGGCTGTGCGGTTCTAAGCGCTTCAGTTTGGAACCGCGTGTCCGCTACGGTTGCAGGTTCGAATCCTGCCTCGGGCATGGATGTGTGTGATGTCCTTAGGTTAGTTAGGTTTAAGTAGTTCTAAGTTCTAGGGGACTGATGACCTCAGAAGTTAAGTCCCATAGTGCTCAGAGCCATTTGAACCATTTGAATGGCAAAACGTCATTTTTTCGGATGAATCCAGGTTCTGTTTACAGCATCATGATGGTCGCATCCGTGTTTGGCGACATCGCGGTGAACGCACATTGGAAGTGTGTATTCGTCATCGCCATACTGGTGTATCACCCGGCGTGATGGTATGGCGTGCCATTGCTTACATGTCTCGGTCACCTCTTGTTCGCATTGACGGCACTTTGAAGAATGGACGTTACATTTCAGATGTGTTACGACCCGTGGCTCTACCCTTCATTCGATCCCTGCGAAACCCTACAGTTCAGCAGGATAATGCACGACCGCATGTTGCAGGTGTGGTACGGGCGTTTCTGAATACAGAAAATGTTCGACTGCTGCCCTGGCCAGCACATTCTCCAGATGTCTCACCAATTGAAAACGTCTGGTCAACGGTGGCCGAGCAACTGGCTCGTCACAATACGGCAGTCACTACTCTTGATGAACTGTGGTATCGTGTTGAAGCTGCAAGGGCAGCTGTACCTGTAGACACCATCCAAGGTCTGTTTGACTCAATGCCCAGGCGTATCAAGGCCGTTATTACGGCCAGAGGTGGTTGTTCTGGGTTTTGATTTCTCAGGATCTATGCACCCAAAGTGCGTGAAAATGTAATGACATGTCAGTTCTAGTAAAATATGCTTGTCCAATGAATACCCGTTTATCATCTGCATTTCTTCTTGGTGTAGTAATTTTAATGGCCAGTAGTGTAAAATGATTTTCTCCAGATACAATGAAAGAGTAAAAAGAAGGAGGAGGAGGCGGACATTAGTGATTATCGTCCCGTCGACAACGAGGCCATTAGAGATGGAGCACACACTCGGATTAGGGAAGGAATGGGAAGGAAATCGGCCGTGCCTTTTCAAAGGAACTGTCCCGCATTTGCTTGAAGGAATTTAAGGAAATCAAGGGAAACCTAAATCAGGATGGCCAGACGCATGTTTGAACCGTCATCCTCCCGAATCATGCGCCACCTCGCTCGGTTATGAAAGAGAAGGCAAAACAGAGACAAAGCAGTGGATTAAATTTACCGTTCCGAGGGCAGACAGCCTACTAAAGATGATCCGCAAGCTCTGGGTCCTGAGTGATTAAAATTATCTGTCCTACTTTCATTCTTCCTAAACCTTCCACCGTAGAGAACCTGGTGTCGTCTTCTTTGTTCCATACTGCATCGTCGGTGACAGTATACGCAGCGATTGTGGATGTGGGACTACCCGGCCAACACCACTCCATTTGTTAGGTAACATGACGTCATCGCTGACGTGGTCGACCGTTGACCGGAATGCCATTTTCCGCGTAGAACATGACTTACATCACTCGCTCACAGAAAGATCCGTACCTAAAGACTGGAAAATTGCTCAAGTCACACCAATACCCAAAAAGGGAAGTAGGAGTAATCGTTGAATTACAGGCCTATATCACTAATGTCGATTTGCAGTAGGGTTTTAGAATATATACTGTGTTCGAACATTATGAAGTACCTCGAAGAAAACGATTTACTGACATATAGCCAGCACGGATTCAGAAAATATCGTTCTAGTGAAACACAACTAGCTCTTTACACTCATGAAGTAATGAGTGCTATCGACAGGGGATGTCAAATTGATTCCATATTTTTAGATTTCCAGAAGGCTTTCGACACCGTTCCTCACAAGCGTCTTCTAACCAAACTGAGTGCCTACGGAGTATCGCTTCAGTTGTGAGACCGGATTCGTGATTTCCTGTAACATAGGTCAGAGTTCGTAGTCATAGACGGAAAGTCATCGAGTAAAACAAAAGTAATATCCGGCGTTCCCCAAGGAAGTGTTATAGGCCCTTTATTGTTCCTGATTTAAATTAAAGACGTAAGAGGCAATCTGAGTAGCCCTCTTAGATTGTTTGCAGATGATGCTGCCATTTACCGTCTTGTTAAGTCATCAGATGATCAAAACGACTTGCAAAATGATTTAGATAAGATATCTGTATGGTGCGAAAAGTGGCAATTGACCCTGAATAGACAAAAGTGTGAAGTTATTCACTACTAAAAGAAATCTGCTAAATTTCGATTACGCGATAAGTCACACAAATCTGAGGGCAGTAAATTCAACTAAATACTTAGGAATTACAATTAAAAATACTCTAAATTGGAACAATCACAGAGATAATGTTGTGGGTAGAGCCAACCAAAGACAGTGATTCATTGGCAGAACACTTAGAAGGTGCAACAGGTCTACCAAAGAGACTGCTTACACCACGCTTGTCCACCCTGTTCAGGAGTATTGTGGTGCGGTCTGGGATCCGCATCAGGTGGGACTGACGGATGACATCGAAAAAGCACAAAGAAGGGCAGCTCGTTTTGTATTATCGCGAAATAGGGGCGATAGTGTCACAGACATGATACGTGAATTGGAGTGGCAATCATTAAAACAGAGGCGTTTTTCGTGGCGACGGGATCTTCTCATGAAATTTCAATCACCAGTTTTCTCCTCCGATTGCGAAAACATTCTCTTGGCACCCATCTACATAGGGAGAAATGATCATCACGATAAAATAAGAGAAATCAGGGCTCGCACCGAAAAATTTAAGTGCTCGTTTTTCCCGCGTGCCGTTCGAGAGTGGAACGGTAGAGAGACAGCATGAAGATGGTTGATTGAACCCTCTGTCAGGCACTTTATTGCGAATAGCTGAGTAATCACGTAGATGTAGACTGTACGGACATCTGTTGACAGTTTGTATGACTATACGGTGAATTCGACACAAGACGGGGAAATAGCGTTGCGTTGCTTTAATTTTGGCCACCAGTATACATTATTCGCGTGGGATGTCAAATTACTGGTGATGATGTAGGAATGTGAGTTAGTACGATGACCAGCGGCAGACGTCACACGGATCCACTGGCAGCGCGGCGGTGCGCGAGGCTAGGGCAAGGCGCAACAGGTAGTGCCGCACCGAGGCCAGCTCTGCGGCGCGATGCGGCCCGCGTCGCCTGGTGTCTGTCGCCTCGCGCCGTGCCAGGAATCACTCGTTAGCGGAAGCGTGCGGCCGCCGCTTAGCGTGCCAACGGCCCGGGGCGCGGGGGCCTTAGCGGACGGCTAACTGCGGCTCGCCACGTGGGCTCCCCATTATCACCGCCAGCCACGCTCTACATACAGAGCTGCCAACCACGGGACGTCACGGCCAAAGTGACGAGTTCGCGTCTGACGCATCCAGGCGCGCTAAACGTGTTACGATCTCACCCTGTTCCTATCCTCTCCGCACGATTCCCCCTTTTCGTCTCACTCTGTCTGACTCACTGCTCTGATTTTTTTTTAATTGAATTTCGATTCCCCCAGAAGGGGGCGGGCTGGCAGCAGCTTAGTAAGCTGCTCTGCAGCCTACAGACTTTTTAAAACGTAAGAAGTGAAGAAACAAAAAAGCAGGCGATAAAACGGTGACAAATTGTAAAACGGCGGAAAATTGTGCAAAGTTAAAACATAAAGCAAAGGGTCGGCAAAGCGAATAAAATACACAGGAAGCAGACAGGTAACTTAGTAGACAGACAATTAAAAAACATGGCGACAGTCTGGTTTCTGTTCGCAAGAGATATAAAATCATACCCAGCGACAGTATGATGTCCGTTCGCAGCACTTCGGAAAAGACACACGACACTGAACACTCACTGTAAACACTGCACTAAAATGTCGGCACAAAGAGGACACACCACAGCCTAGGGCAGATGCGGGGGGGGGGGGGGGGGGGAGGGGTAGACCTGGAGAGATGAGGGGGAAAACAAGGAGGGAGGAGAGGAAAAACGAAAGGGGGGGCAAAGGAGGAAGAGGGGCAGGGCAGACGCGAGAGGGAATGGGAAAAGGCAGAGGAGGGAAATACAAAAGGACTCGGCAGGGAGAAGGGAGGCAAAGAGAGGGTACGTGGGGAAAAAAAGAGGATGGAAGGGGGGGAGAGGTGGCCCAGGATAAGGACGGAGGAAAGGAGGGGGGTGAGGATCAGAGTTGATAGGAGGGATAAATGGAGGGAGAGAGGGCATCATCTGGGAGGGGGAGTTGATGGAAGCCACCTTGGGAAAGGAGATGAAGGGTGTAGAGATGGAGAGTTGGGGGGACACAACAGTGAAGACGTGGCAGGGGGTGGGGATGGGAGAGGAGAGGAGCAACCAGGGGGTGAGGGGGATCAAGGCGGCGGGAGGTGTAGAGTGTGCAGATATGTTCGAGGAATAGGGGCAGATGGGGGAAAGGAATGAGGTCATAGAGGATCCGCGTGGGGGACGGGAGGCGTATACTGAAGGCGAGGTGGAGTGCATGACGCTCAAGGACCTGGAGGGACTTATAGAATTTAGGTGGGGCAGATATCCAGGCGGTACTGGCATAACAGAGGATGGGATGGATTAAGGATTTGTAGGTGTGCAGGATGGTAGAGGGGTGCAACCCCCATGTCCAGCCAGAGAGGAGTTCGAGGAGTCTGAGGCGGTTGTGGGCTTTGGATTGGATGGAGCGGAGATACTGCTCTGTTTTTTTTTCCCTAAATATATACACCGCTAACCATTGAAGTTGTACATGCAATAAGCGTCAAATTGGTCTGACGAGTACCGCACGCTTGGATAGGCAAACGATTAGCATTTCAGGACAACTGCGCCGTTAATATCCAGTATACAGGGTGGTATATTGATAGTGACCAGGCCAAATATCTCACGAAATACACATCAAACGAAAAAACTACAAAGAATGAAACTCATCTAGCATGAAGGGGGAAACCAGATGGCGCTATGGTTGGCCCGCTAGGAGGCGCTGCCATAGGTCAAACGGATATCGACTGCGTTTTTTTTTTTTTAATAGGAACCCCCATTTTTATTACATATTCGTGTAGTATGTAAAGAAATATGAATGTTCTAGTTGGACCACTTTTTTCGCTTTGTGACAGATGGCGCTGTAATAGCCACAAACGTGTAAGTACGTGGTATCACGAAACATTCCGCCAGTGCGGACGGTATTTGCTTCGTGATACATTACCCGTGTTAAAATGGACCGTTTACCAATTGCGGAAAAGGTCGATATCGTGTTGATGTATGGCTATTGTGATCAAAATGCCCAACGGGCGTGTGCTATGTATGCTGCTCGGTATCCTGGACGACATCACCCTAGTGTCCGGACCGTTCGTCGGATAGTTACGTATTTTAAGGAAACAGGAAGTGGTCAGCCACATGTGAAACGTCAGCTACGACCTGCAACAAATGATGATGCTGAAGTGTTTTAGCTGCTGTCGCGGCTAATCCGCACATCAGTAGCAGACAAATTGCGCGAGAATCGGGAATCTCAAAAACGTCGGTGTTGAAAATGCTACATCAGCATCGATTGCACCCGTACCATATTTCTATGCACCAGGAATTGCATGGCGATGACTTTGAACGTCGTGTACAGTTCTGCCACTGGGCACAAGAGAAATTACGGGACGATGACAGATTTTTTGCACGCATTCTATTTAGCGACGAAGCGTCATTCACCAACAGTGGTAACGTAAATCGGCGTAATATGCAATATTGGGCAACGGAAAATCTACGATGGCTGCGACAAGTGGAATATCAGCGACCTTGACGGGTTAATGTATGGTGCGGCATTATGGGAGGAAGGATAACTGGCCCCCATTTTATCGATGGCAATCTAAATAGTGCAAGGTATGCTGATTTCCTACGTAATGTTCTACCGATGTTACTCAAAGGGCTCAAATGGCTCTGAGCACTATGGGACTTAACATCTATGGTCATCAGTCCCCTAGAACTTAGAACTACTTAAACCTAACTAACCTAAGGACAGCACACAACACCCAGCCATCACGAGGCAGAGAAAATCCCTGACCCCGCCGGGAATCGAACCCGGGAACCCGGGTGTGGGAAGCGAGAACGCTACCGCACGACCACGAGATGCGGGCACCGATGTTACTACAAGATGATTCACTGCATGACAGAATGGCGATGTACTTCCAACATGATGGATGTCCGGCACATAGCTCGCGTGCTGTTGAAGCGGTATTGAATAGCATATTTTATGAAAGGTGGATTGGCCCGCACGTTCACCAGATTTGACGTCCCTGGATTTCTTTCTGTGGGGAAAGTTGAAGAATTTGCTATCGTGATCCACCGACAACGCCTGACAACATGCGTCAGCGCATTGTCAATGCATGTGCGAACATTACGGAAGGCGAACTACTCGCTGTTGGGAGGAATGTCGTTACACGTAATGCCAAATGCATTGAGGTTGACGGACACCATTTTGAGCATTTATTGCATTAATGTGGTATTTACAGGTAATCACGCTGTAACAGCATGCGTTCTCACAAATGATAAATTCACAAAGGTACATGTATCACATTGGAACAACCGAAATAAAAATGTTCAAACGTACCTACGATCTTTATTTAATTTTGAAAAACCTACCTGTTACCAACTATTCGTCTAAAATTGTGAGCCATATGTTTGTGACTATTACAGCGCCATCTATCACAAAACGAAAAAAGTGGTCCATATTTCTTTACGTACTACACGAATATGTAATAAAAAATGGGGGTTCCTATTTTTTAAAAAAACGCAGTTGATATCCGTTTGACCTATGGTAGCGCCATCTAGCGGGCCAACCATTGCGCCATCTGGTTTCCCCCTTCAAGCTATGCAAGTTTCGTTCTTTGTAGTTTTTCCGTTTGACGCTTATTTCGTGAGAATTTGGCCCGGTCACAATCAATGGACCACCCTATATAAGGAAAGATCACGCAGCGTGTTTCTGATTAGGAGATCACATTGTCTGATCGTGTTACGCGTCGTGTAAAAAGAGAAGCTACTATCAGCACATGTCGGAATTTCACAGCAGCAGGATCGTGGCCTATCGAGACTGCTATTTCTCGTTCCCTGATTTTGCAGCTCTCGTTGGTCGGGATTCCACGACTCTCGTGCGAATATGGGAGCGATGGATTCAGGACAACCATACTCAACGCCAAGCAGGGTCTCTGAGTCCCATGAGACTAGCGTCCGAGAGGACACACATATTTTACACTAGATCATGGTGAGTCAAAGCACCCCTCATGCACCTTCAGTCGGGAAGTGGGCCCGTCCACAGCAAGATCGTATTCACGCGGACAGTTTGGCGACGTCTGCAGCACCATGAACCGTCAGGATCAGGATCATTGGCGCGGCAGGGAGAGAGAGGCACACCATCAGTGATGCGCCCTACGACACACTGTATGTACACAACACAAAAATTTCGTTATTTGCTATCCTTTCTGCAATTCCAATTTCAATGGCCAGCAGTGTAAATAAGGTGGAGGAGAAGGCCACGGCGACATTAATGATGTTATTTTGGATACGGAGGCTTTGCAACAAAACCAGCTAATTGACAGGACTGCAATACATAGCCGTAAAGTTGGACTTGGTTTTGAATGTGTTAAAAGCGACTGAAGCTACCAGCAGACGGTAACAGTTGTTTAAGGATGAGTTCATGTTGTTTTGAAATTTTTTCCTAAACCGAAAGCGTGTTTTTATACGTAATGTGAATTTAAAAACGTGTTTCATTTTTTATAAGTAAAGCCATCATCATCATATTTTACCAGGAATAGTTTTACTGCAATTGATGTATCCTTTCTTCCTCATACTAAGCAGTGCTACAGGTGAAAGTCACTAAATCACTTTGAGTGCCAGACATAGTTTAGTACATACTCGTGATCGAACGTCAATCTTCTATTGTTTCACGTTTACTCTGTGGAGCCAGAAAGGAAACATTTACAGAAATGTATTACTTGTCTTCTCAGAACCAATGCAGCTCTTAACCAGGTAATGCTATGTCAGAGATTATTTTAACGTAGCGGATTCTTATTTAGACCCACGCAAATTTCATGTAGCCATCTATAATTTCATTTTACTTCCTTCTCGTAACGGACATTTTCTCGTTAGTGAAGTTTGCTTCTGATGAAAAATTTACACAAAAGCCAGCGAGAGAGGTGATGCGAAAGCTTGTGGTGTGGTAAAATGGGGATCAAATTCTCGACCGGCTCTCCTGAATGATGTTCCCTGGTTTCCCTGAATCACTTCAGGCCAATTCCTAGACGCTACAATCCAATACGGCCACAGCCACTTTCATGCCCTCCTTTCCCGTTACGGGGCACACCAGCTACTTCTCTGTTTCTGACTCTGACGCCTATGAGTCAGTCTATAATATTTCTTTCATCCTTCATTCGACAGAAAATTCAGAAAATGAGCCGATCCTTTAAAGCGTACTTTTTGATAAAAGCCCTGTACATCGAAGAAAAGGATGTAAAACCAACGAAGAGAGTCACGAAGTGATTATCCTATAAACAGCCTAAATCATCTATTAAGCGATCCTGTCTCCTCTAGCTGACACGCGTCGGCCATTGCCGCTTTGTACGGAGACTAGACTTTCCTGGCACAACGCAAATTGTGCGATGGAGCTGGTCGGTGCATCATCTACTTTTCGCTGGAAGCAAAGCAATGTATATTGCGCAGTGCGTGATTACAGATCTCATACACCCTAACTGCATTCGAGGATATCTACTTTCTTCATATTTGAGGATATGCATCAGGTGCACAAAATTCGATCTTATCACGAACAGTAATTTCGTCATACAAAAGTTGCGACTGTACGTCACTCCTCTTTAAATCTGCTATCTATCCTCCGAAACTGGTTAAGCTGTTTCAAAAGTGAGACAGAAAACTTGCTCCTCTTTAATCTTCATGCGGGACAACATGGCCATTGTTCACATGCCAGAGCACGAATCTCTGAGCTAAACACTCGGCTACACTTTCATCATTTGCTCAGGTGCGGTCTAGCTGCACAGTGAGGTCAGTGTTCTCACGGACTTCATTTAACACCCCGTTACTCAGAACAAAAGCGACAAACGCGAGGGAACATCCTTCTTTGAGACTGTTAGCTCTTCTCTGGGAACGTCGCGGGAGAACAATGGTCTCGCCAGACCGGTGGCCGGTGATTATCCGCGAGTGTGTTGGCCAGGTGGCCGCCAAGTTTGCGTCCCTGGCGTGCGGCATCTGGTGACCAAGTTCAAGGACGCTGCGTCGCGTGCTGCGTGCGTGCTAACTGACAACCAGGACTAGTCCACAGATGGCTGACCGCGTGCCAGGCGATGTAATGACACGCGCCTACCACATTTCTGTCTTCCATGTACTAGGTCCACGAAAAAACGAGCGGGAACAGTAAATGAATCAAACGAGTGGTCGCTTTTCACATCATCTCAGAGTCGTATTAGCAGGAGGAAGCGAACTATTACGAATCTACGGAGCGGAGAAAAATTACAACTTGTGTAACATGCCGATCAAGACTGAAATAGCTTCTATTCTTGAAACTTCCAGGCAGTTTAAAATTGTGTGCCGGACCGAGACGCGTGCTTCGATAGTTCATTTGGTAGAGCATTTGCCCGCGAAAGGCAAAGGTCCCGAGTTCGAATTTCGGTGCGGCACATAGTTTTAAACGGCCAGGAAGTCTCATATCAGCGCACAATCCGCTGCAGAGTAAAAATTTCATTCTGGAAGCTTTTATTCTTGTTACACATCCTCCAACCTTTCAAATTACTTACCCGGTCAGCCGTTGGAGGGAATTAAGTTTAACGTGGGCTTCTAACCACGGTACAACTTGTCCGCAGCTCGTAGTCGTGCGGTAGCGTTCTCGCTTCCCGCGCCCGGGTTCCCGGGTTCGATTCCCGGCGGGGTCAGGGATTTTCTCTGCCTCGTGATGACTGGGTGTTGTGTGCTGTCCTTAGGTTAGTTAGGTTTAAGTAGTTCTAAGTTCTAGGGGACTGATGACCATAGATGTTAAGTCCCATAGTGCTCAGAGCCATTTGAACGGTACAACTTGGCGTATCTCTGGGACCGAAAAACACATTTACACCACAATTCCGCGAGGGAGCATTTAAAGACCCGATATTGCACCGGTGATATTCGTTTGTTCGCAAACCTTAACAGTCGCCCATTAGAGACTGTTGAGTATGCAAAGCAGAATTCGATCTTTAATTGCCACTACATCCAGCCGAGACGAAAGTGTGTTTGTGAAGTTATTTGTGTAGTGAAGCGTGAGATAGGTCGGCGATTGGTAATCAACACTGCGTATGTACTGCGAATGGTTGCGATGAAGCTATGACGAACTCTTCTCCGCGAAGATGTTACGGATGTAGAAGATTAATCATTCCCATGTTTTCTTGAATCTGCTATGGTGCAAATTTATTATCATGATTCTGATGCTAATGATGATAATGACGAACACATCACAGCAAGCGGTACTGAAAGGCAAGTTCGTAAAGGGGCGATGGAAGCAATGAAAGTGGATTCCAACCTCTCCTAATAAGAAGTTTTAAGTCAAAAGTGTCATCACGGTATTTGATGATAACACACTAGAGAACATACACGATGAATATAATGTGAGAGGTTTCGAAGCATATGACAAGGTCCTGAAAAGATACACTGTACTGTAGGCTAAAAGCAGTATTAAAAGCATATTGAACTATGTGACAAAGAAAAGAGAATGCTATACAGTTTTCAAAGGAAATGTTACGCTGCAGTTCAATGACGTCAAGAAGTGTGTAATGGAGAAGTTGGACGAAGCCCGAGAATGTAGTTCTTCCGTTCATTATTGACATGTACAACATTGAGTTTTGGACGTGGCCAAAAATCTCGGCTTTAAAAACTGTACAGCGTCACTGTAATTCCGTACTAATTTGAAAAAATAGTTTAGGATAATATCATGCCATATAACTATGCTCCAAGCACGAAAAGATAAGGACGATGAAGAAGAGAGGATTCAAAGAGCTCAAATATTTGTTGCTGGAGTCGGCGCACATATCACCACAGAAAGCTTCCATATGGTTCTGTCTGAAACTAGATCAGAGTCAGTTCAGCTACGAGCTTTCTGCCGGAAGAACGCTATCCATGAATATGGAGAGAAACATGTCTCGACGTTGCAATCAGTTAAAAGTGCAATACACAGCTACACGATCGATGTTGCTGTATCAATGGACGGACGATATATGCTTTCAAAAACCAAACAGAAATCTTGGACCCCGTGTGTCAATAGAAACAGGAAAACGGTGCCCTCCAAATGTCTTCGTAGATGCAAGTGTGAGCAGGGAGATGACGAAAGAGCATCCGCAAACGTTTACTGTGTCAGTTTAGAATCCACATTTGCCGACAAAGCCACTAGTACTTTGTGACTCATGGTCTGGACATAAGAATGAAGAAGTACTACTGGAAGCCTTTTGAGGAAAAGGTGCAGTTTTAAAATCATGCCACCTAAAACTACAAAATGAGCACAACCTCTGGACGTGTATTCCTTTAGGCAATATAAAATGTATGTCGAGAGAACAACATACATTCTTAAAGTACGTTCCAGAAACATGAAGCCAAAACTGCATGACAGATTGTAGTCATTCATTTGAGAATTTTCTTGAACGTACTCACTTGCATTTACAAGTAGGTTACCTGCATTGCGTTTGGTTTCTAAAACGACATCTGTAGTGACATCTAGAGCACGTTTGCAGTCTTCCACGAAAACGGCACTCACTAGCACATTAAGAGGTACGTACCGGTCCTGCAGCCAAAATTTCTTACAGATACGTTCCTTCGAACGCAAATAGTTTCCTTCTCAGCTATGCTAATCACTGCCAAAGATGGAAGAAGACGTTAGCGGCAGCAAAAATCCTAGAACAGACTGAGGCTTAAACCTCGTGTCTTTGGACTAGACTGGCACTTACTTGTCTATCGAGACACTGTATGAATGATACCTCATTATCTATAGTTAATTACAAATTATTATGTCGAGCCAAGTAACTAACTGAATGCTGCAGTGCACATCAAAATGACGCAGATATATGACACTGTTTTCCACATCGACACCATGTCTCTCTAAACACCAATCGGAACATTCTACAAATAGTACAATTTCTCGATAGTAGAAATTCACTCCTTGGTCACGGGGCCATTCGAGGAACTCTCTGTGGACGTCCTCGTCGTCGGTAAATCTCTTTCCCTCCAGATGTTCTTTCAGCTTACCGGAAAGATGGAAACGGCAGGGTGCAAAATCTGGACTTCGCGACCAGCACCAACACGCCTGTGCGGCTGGTCACGACATTGTATTTGGTCCATTTACCGCCAAAATTTCACAGCGAATCTGTGTGCAAATTTTGCCCACACTGCCCCGCATACTTCAGCCACGCCATTGGACTCCCACAGTGTAATTCACCTGTTCTCCGTACATCATCAGAACTGTGTCTGTAGGATATCCGGAAGATGTACTCTTCTATGTACCACTCTTGTTGTGCAATGGTCTTAGCGTGGGACGACTGGTGTAACTTACTTTCTGAAGTCTTTACACATTAAAAAGGCGGTAAAGTAGTTGTTCTGGCGATTCAGGCATCATCATCATCATCATCATCATCATCATCATCAGTTATCTGCTATATAAGCAGGTCCTTTGTCCCTCCATTTTCTGCGATCCATTGGTTCCTTCTTAAAGCTTCTGTATGTTGTACCGTCCATCATGTTATCCAGTATTTGGTATCTCTTCCTTCCTCGCTTCCTTTTCCCTTCTTCATAACCTTCTAAAACTGTTTTTAACAATCCATCATTCTTTCTTAATATATGCCCAATCCAATTTCTTTTTCTTCTCTTTATTACATCATACATTATTCAGGCATAATAATCTAATAAAGCCCGCCAGTATCAGTGAAGATAAACGAAATTTCGTTGAAGAATTGTAACTGTTTCCCTCAAAACTTGGAGAGAACGCAGTTCAGTAGACAACTGTACCAAATCTGACATCCTGATATTGATAAAAGTGTATGAGGACAAATCAATAAATAACTACGCAGTTTTTTAGAAATTTGGTTGTACATAAAGATGAGAACTAAAATTGGAAATTACATGTTAAATATATTGTTAGATGATAGTCTCGATAAATCTTCAATACAGGCAGTTTAAATGTAAATAATTTAATGATTTTTGTTGGATCTTATAGCTTGATATTCTGGGTTTAATCCATGATTGAAGAACGAAGTGCACATTGTAACGGAACGTGTACCGAGGATAATATTTGGTGTACGTCGTAAGACCTGTAGAAAATCTGTAGACAGCTGAGTATTTTTAAAGCAACAGCCTAACAGTATTATATTTACCCACTTTTGAGTTTCATTATAAAACTACAACACCTTAAATGCGCAGGAATTCGAGTGCGAGAGTAAACGGCTAAGAATGTGACATTCTGAGTTCTAGATGATTACTCAGATGTGGATGTCATTTCCGTCTTTGTGCTTCAGCGACCTCCTTACAAAATTCTGGTGTAAACTACTGAAATGGAGAAGCTGTAATTGATGAAGGGTCGACTCTCAGAACGCATGAGTGAGTGAAGGGTCGCCTCATCACTGTGTCCACGTTGCATCTTCATTACTTGACTGACAGACTTCGAACGCTGGATAATATTTGGAATAGTCTTTAATTTGTATAGCGCTTAAGATCTCCAGTTACGAGAAGAGTGGAGCGGAAGTGGAAAATCGAGATTCTAGCACATTGAGAACATGGCACAAAATCACACAGTCGAAGGACCGGAAAGGGGAATGGGTACAGCCACCTAAGATTTCCGTAGCGACATCACCGGTAGCAAAAGTATACAATTTCAAGCGAAAGACTTTTACGCCAGCATACGGCAAACTGTATAGTGCGTGGAAGCTTTTTTGCATGTCGTTCATCATTACGACTATGATCCTCGAATATCGATACTTGTGACTGTAATGCCACTGTGAACACAGACAGTCGCGATCAGATTGCAACATGTAGTTTCTCCCGAATCATCGTACTTTTTGTCGAACAACTTTGGCTCAGCAGAGTACTTGATAATTTCATAGTGTGCGAGAGGTACCAGCAAGTGTTCGTCATATCACGAAGCCAGCACAAAAGACGCAAGATTTCACCTGTAGAGATGAAGCAAATGTTCAAATTGGTGAAGGATGGGCAGTGAACTTGGCCGCGTGATGACCCGACGGAGATTTGAAACGCCATTCTCCAGAACTCAAGTTCATTGTGTAACCACTAATCACCTCACATGGTCAGATAGTAACGAAGGATGTGTGAAGTCCGCGTGCTTAGGGGCGGTGTCGGATTGCTAACCGAAGGGGACCGGGTTCGATACCCGGCCAGGTCGGAGATTTTCTCTGTGCGAAGATAGTGTATTGCGTTGTCCTTACATTCGTATCGTCATTACTGACACGAAAGTCAATTCGGACACATTGTTGTATAGTCTTTCCATTATTGAGATGGCTGCATGGGCAGGAAACGGAAGTCAGTACACTGAAATAAACAGAAAGCAAGTGTGTGTGAATTTGTTAGCCACATAAAACTGAGTGCGTTCTTTCTGATCGCAAGGGAGCATTGAGCCGGCATGGGACAAGGCGTTCACATGTCATGTGAGAGCCAAAGGAAGAGGTACAGCAAAAACCACTATACTAGTGGCGGCACCCAGCTGAAAGCGAAAAAACCCGGTGAGTCACGAAGTTGTCAGCTGATAATCAGCCTGGAGGAATCTACTGCGACGTTACGGCAGTTAACAGTTGCAGGCTGAAACATTTGCAAGAATTTTACTGTCAAGGTCTACCACCTGTCACCGACCGATGATTCTGTTACTGCTTCCGGCAGCAAATATACGCAGTTTTACAAGGGCCGGTTAAAATATCCTTATTTTACAGATGTTCAACAGAAAACACTATCTCCACAATTGTTCCATTGTAATCTTTAATCGTATTCGTGAATTCCCCATCCATCTGATACATCTCCCCGTAACCGACCAGCTATACGACGAATTACCGCCGCTGTACGTAATAGATAGTTCGAAATCAGCCTTGCGGTGCCTTTGGACATCGAGCGTTTCTCACCTGATGTTTTGTTCACCACTCGACGAGTGTACGAGGACGACTTTGTGCTAGCAGAGTTTCCTGTAACACTTATCCCTATGTTTGCAATCTCCAACAGATATTGCATAACCAGCAGATACTGCTTATTTCGTGAACTATATATTCACTCAAATCTCGCTGAGACACGAGACGAATTTGATTCTTCACATATTTGTGAGTTAAGCGTCAATACCGTTTCCACTGTCGATATTCGGACTCATAGTAAAATAATATGTAAAATCACAGGAGGACCTCTTCTTGTAATCGTCTATGCGATGTCATCGCACTGTTTAGCAAGATCTGCTAAAATAAGTCTAAAACCGCCAAGAACAACATAGTATGAATCTAGTTCAAATAATTATGAATAGTTTTTAGGCACCAGAAAGCTTTATAAGATCTGTAACATTTCTGCAATCAATAAATGATTCAATTGTTGTCAAAGTGTAGAAATGAAGATAGAGACACATGCTACACATGCACATACATAGCCTGACAAAAAAGTGAAGCACACAGAAGTTACGGTCGGATGTCAACTTAACTTCGTACAGATACACACCATCGACGGGTATATTAAGTGATTCGAGTTGCAGTTCTCTCTGACTGGTAGAGTGGCCACCAGAGTGCATTAGTGTTGTTCAGAATTTGAAAGGGGGCGTCATTGTGGATCTCCATTTGGCTGGCTAGTCGAATCGTGGAATATCCAGATTTCTGGTGCATTCGGATGTACAGTGGCCCGATATTGGGCTGCATGCTTGTTGTCGAAGTTATTGTCGACCACTTATGACCATTGAGAGGTACTGTGCACCAAGCACATCGTAACATCTGCACTTTTTACTCGAGAACAAGTAAGGGACACTCTAAATGCTCTGTGTCATCCTGTACAATTGGTCGGAGACTAGCAGCACCCGAACTAGGAAATTACCGTCCGATGCTTATCCCGCCGTTGAACCACAGCACAAACGGCTCTGTTTGGAGGGGTGCCCTGACCGCGAAGCATGCAATGCTCACGAATTGTGTCGTCGCATTGTGTTCGGCGACGACACGCGGCATGGTCGGTGAGTACGGCGGCGCCCTGGGGAGAGGTCCCATTATTCCAGTGTTTTGGAGAGGGAAATGGCGGTATGATGGTGTGAGGAGACTTCGGGTATGTATTCGGGCACGGCTGATAGTGATTAAGGTAAATCTGATGACACAACAATACGTTACGTGCACCCTGCGTTCTCATGCGACATTATCGTGATTCCACTTCTCAACAAGTCAGTGCCTTCCGCGTATGAGGCGTGTCTATGAACATTCTCTGTTGAAGAGTTCCTGTGGCCAGCAAGATCCCCAGATCTGTCCCCGAGATAGCATGTGTGGGTACAGCTCGGTTGTCAACGCCATCCCAGCGCCAGTATTCAAGGTATCAAGGACTAGTTATAAAAAGCTGTGGAACAGAGGAGGAGGAGATTAGTGTTTAAAGTCCCGTCGACAACGAGGTCATTAGAGACGGAGCACAAGCTCGGGTGAGGGAAGGATGGGGAAGGAAATCGGCCGTGCCCTATCAAAGGAACCATCCCGGCATTTGCCTGAAGCGATTTAGGGAAATTACGGAAAACCTAAATCAGGATGGCCGGAGACGGGATTGAACCGTCGTCCTCCCGTATGCGAGCTGTGGAACAGCTTGCCTCGGGAGACGATGCAACATCTGTACGTTAGCTTTACCAGACTAATCACTGCACGCTTTTAGGCCAAAGGGAGGCGAGTGGGGGTGCAACATCATACTAATATCTGGGCTAATACTGCCAAATTATTTGTAATAACTCTGACTCAATTTTGTAATAACCGAAATAACATCACACACCCTCTCAAACCATGCATGAAGTTTCATTTAGTTTCTCCCTCCCTCTCTATCCCTCTCTCTGTCTCCCTCCCTCTCTCTCTCTCTCTCTCTCTCTCTCTCTCTCTCTCTCCCCCTCTCTCTGCCTCCTCTCTCTCTCTCTCTGTCTCCTCTCTCTCTCTCTGTCTCCTCTCTCTCTCTCTGTCTCCTCTCTCTCTCTCCGTCTCCTCTCTCTCCCTCTCTCCCTCTCCCTCTGTCTCCCTCTCCCTCCCACCCTCTCTGTCTCCCTCTCCCTCTCTGTCTCCCTCTCCCTCTCTCCCTCTCTTTCCCTCTCTTTCTCTCTCTCTCTCTCTCTCTCTCTCTCCCTCCCTGCCCCCCTCTCCCTCTCTCCCTCTCTCTCTCTCTCTTTCCCCCCTCTCTCTCTCCCTCTCTCTCTCTTTCTCTCTGTGTCTCTGTCCCCCGCTCTCTGTCTCTTGTCCCCCCCCCCCCCGCCCCCGTGTCAAGGTGCTTCACATTTTTGTCCGGCAGTTGAAATACTCAAATTAGAAGAAAATGATCACTTAATCACCTTACTATAGCAAATTATTCTGAGACTATTAAGTTATTTATTGTTTTTCTATTTTGTTGATCACTTTTGTTGATGTTTTGTTGAGATACATTTTATGAAAGTGGAACCCCACAACTCGTAAATATTTAAAGAAAGTCTTGTTTATGTGCTTCCTAGAGCAGATGAGAAAATAAACCAGTTCCGATAGAAACTGGCAGCAAACCAAGTTTTACTTGAAACTTTGTGGCTGATTAAAACTGAGTGCCGGACAGGATCTCGAATCTCGGACTTTTTGCCTATCGGGGGTTAGTGCTCTACCGGCTGGGCCATCAAGAACTTTGCACAGCAGTGTGAAAATTCATTCTGCAAAATTTTTCAGCAGCTTTTGATGATGTTAAAATACGACTTCCTCTCAGTGTTTCGTTGTGTCTTTTTCTTGGTAGCATGGTGTGACCGTAACTGCTTTTTCCCTGCAAGTATACTGAATTTTTAACTGAAACTGATATTTAATTGTTCTTATGCTGAAATAAATTTTTGGTTCTGTCTCCAGTGTGCCACGAGAAGATCAAGGAACAACCACGAAAATGTATCACTTTATAAACATATGTATGAAGATATTAAACTTTCACGTGTAAGCCGATGACTGGATGTTTGTGATGTCCTCATCATTTCATCATCATTCATGAAAGTGGCGAGATTGGACTGAGCAAAGGTTGGGAATTTGTACGGGCGCTGATAACCGCGCAGATGAGCGCCCCAGAAACCAAACCACCATCACCACCACCACCACCACCACCACCACCACCACGTGTAAGCCAAAACTTCGACATAAAAGCGTGACTTGGTACAGTTTTTACCTAATTTGTCACTTCTTTTTACGTCTTTGGTAAGGCCGAATATAAATGTTTGCTTCCAAAATTATGGTGAGTGCTGCAAACAAGAAAATTAATTTTCTGTTCACCTCTGTATTCCTCCTATTATGCCACTATGCGCCGCTAGATGAAATTTAATTGGTACGTACAGTGATACGTGCGCAGCTACTTATTACAGTGCTTCGAACGAGACGATGAGCGAGAGCACGTTAAGAACGCAGGAAGATTCCTACAACCATCGGCTGATAGGTATCACGTCGGCTGGATGTCCTCTTTGAATCAAGCGATGCACAGCCGTGTGCGCTGCATCGCAGGCAACGCAATCTGTCTGTGTTTTCGTGGCAGAGCTAACGAGCCGAATGAGTGTCTTCCTCATCTGGGAGGGGGAAGGGGAGAGACGCTACACTCGCCGCATGTGTCTCAGCGCCGCCGGTGTTGCTATGGGCACACGTGTTCGCTTAACTTCCGTTAAGTCCCTCACACCACATTCCCAATCTCCTAGAAAAGTTATTTATCTTTTACCATAGAAAGTTTATTTCATTCAATCCTCACGGTAATGCTCGCTGAACAAAATACCAATTCCAAATAACCCGTTCAAAGCTTAAAATTTAAGAGTCACCTGCATACTCCGATCTTTCTTATACTACAAATATAACTTACAAATCATGAAACGCATCCGAATGTACCGCAATCGTTTCTACGTCCTTGCTATATTTTCCTATGTGGATGTAGCTTACCCAAAAAATACATACAACATACAATCACTGTCGCTCCTTTAATTTAATTATCTAGACTTCAATCTCCCTTTCTAAAAGTTAGACTGGGTAGACAAGAAAGGAAACACCGCGAGAAATGCCTGCTTGAACATGAATCCAGATGCTAACTAATCCTGCTGGTTCGCTGTTGTATTTGACCACGAAAAGCACTTGTGCAATGTCCTTATGTTGCAAGTGTTGTGGCCAGAATAGTGTTCTGTGTAGTTGTGAGCTCATTATATCGGAGCTAAGAAAATTCGAACGTGGACAATTTGTTGGTACTCGTATGATGGATGCCTCCATATCCTAGCTAATCAGACTGTTTAGTTTTTCAAGAGGCACAGTATCGAAGATTTCTACCACACACAGGAAAAGTAAAAAAGCAACATCTTCTAATCATACAATGTAGGCTTCCACGGCCGGTGTTTTCTTCAGTTGAAACTTCGGGACTGAGAGGCCGTGGTCGATGTATAAAATTTCTACCTAACGTTTCATCTCCGTCTGCGGGAGACATCTTCTGATGTCGTCCGGCTACTGCCACTGAGGCTGCAGGTACTCTCGCATTTGTAGAGCGCATAGAGGGCACCACCATTCGTCGCGTGATGCCGACGGTATGCCTATCTTTGGAAGGCGTCATCATTCTCGATTAAGAGTAATCGATTGTCATTCTGCTGGCCCAACGTCGACATCCGTATTTTGTCTAACTTTAAAACTTCCTCTTTTCTATTAAAATTGTTATGGTGTTTGTGAATCTCTATTGCTTCTCTGTACATGCGCGCATGATAGTGGGATGTTCGTGATAGAACGCTTTCTCATTAAATTTAATTTCGTGGTTCCCATCTCGATAAACATGCTCAGCTCATCTTCTAATTCACAGCACAGCCAAAAGCGTGTGTAGTCAACGCACACTATATCTGCATCCTGGACCAAAAGGCGGATCTCGCCCTTTACTTCTTCCCAGTCCCTAATGACATAACAGCTGCAGAGAACGGTGATCGTGGAGGTCCAAATGCTGCCTGCCGACAAGAAGCACAGCGTGAGACGAATTTTATCCACACCTTTCCTTTAATTTAATTAGCGAGCCATATGAATGGCAGCAATGGCCTCAGCATATACACATACGTAAATGGAGAGTGTGCTGCATGACGTAAAAATCGGACGTTTATCAAACTTTATGTTGATATTCACATAACAATTATTAAATTATTAAACTTAAGATGCATCCCGAATTGATGTCCATCATCAACAGATGACGGTTGCCTGTTTATTAAATAGCCACCAAAATTTGCCAGTCCCGAAATAAATCCTTAGAAATTGTAAATATTCCTCTTGTGATTATCTCGCCGTAAAATGTATGTGGCGCAGACGTGGGATTATTGTTTCAGTTATTGTGAGGTAATGAGAATATGACGACAAATACTAAGCTATCCGCTGTACAAAGTTCCTTACATAACTAATTATCGTTAGTTAGAGAATCTTGTTATTTCTGTTCTCATGCGAACAAACGTGAGAAACGTGGGTGATAAATGCAGCCTCTGAAAGCAAGCAACTTCTGTTCTCTTAATTACCTGCACGGCATCGCTTCTTCTCGACAGGATCCGCGCCTGTGCAGGAAAACAGCTGTGTAGTGGAGAATTCTGCAACTAGTATTGTTTCAACAACCAGCATGCGATACTTCCTCTTGCCTTGCGTGCACGACGTGCGCCACGGCCCAAAGAAGTCAACATAAAGTCTTATAATAGTCTAGAGCGTATCTGATGCTGCGATTAAACGTTATTACCAGAATGGTGTCACAGAAAACCAGAATACTTTCAGGTTCACTCTGAAACCAGCAACTGGATTTTGCTAAACATCAATGGCGTTCATTACTGCCTAACTTCCTAACCCATACCGTTACATGGCCCTGAAGTTCAACTATCGCTATACTTTCGGAAGATTTACTTTTGAGAAGATCAAATTCAAAGACATTTAGGTATCGTCTAGAAGCACCTTTCGTTTATACATAATATCTAGCCAGAATTGTGAGTGGTGAACAAACCATCAGTTGAGTAGCGTGAAAAGTCCACAGGCACCGCAATCCACGACCGCTTTCTACATTGTTGCTGTTGCGAGACCGGTCTGGAACCCTCTTCTACTACATCACAGCGATGGTAATTAGTTGTGTCGGTGGTTGGTTACAGTGAGATGGTTCAAATGGTTCAAATGGCTCTGAGCACTATGGGACTTAACATCTATGGTCATCAGTCCCCTAGAACTTAGAACTACTTAAACCTAATGACAGCACACAACACCCAGCCATCACGAGGCAGAGAAAATCCCTGACCCCGCCGGGAATCGAACCCGGGAACCCGGGGGTGGGAAGCGAGAACGCTACCGCACGACCACGAGATGCGGGCTACAGTGAGATGTGCTAGGTCAATGGAGAATATACGAATACCTATTAAATATTACAATGGAGCAGACTTGAAAATACTGTGTTTTCTGCTGAATATCTGTAGAATAAGAATACTTTACCTGGCTGTTGTAAAACTACGTATAGTTACAGGTGGAAGCAGTCGCAGAATCAGAAGTCGGTCATTTAAGGTAGATCATCTCCATCTATATCTACATCATACTCTGCAAGCCACCTAATGGTGTTTAGCAGAGGGTTCTTTCGGTACCACTATCTGATCCCTCCAACCCTGTTCCACTCGGGAAGAGTGCGTGGGAAGAATGATTGTCGGTAAGCCTCTGTATTGGCTCTAATTTCTCATTTTCTCCTCGTGTTCAATACGTGAGATGTATGTGGGGGGAAGTAATATGTTATCCGACTCCTCCTGAAAAGTGCTGTCCCGAAACTGTCACTCTCTCAGTGATGCACACCACCTCTCTTGTAACGTCTGCCAGTGGAGCTTGTTTAGCATCTCCGGACGCTCTCTCGCCAGCTAAACGATCCCGTGACGAAACGCGCCGCTCATCGCTGGATCTTCTCTATCTCCTTTATCAGTCCCACCTGATAGGGATCCCAGATAGATGAACAACACTCAATAATCGGGCGAACAAGCGCCTCATAAGCCACTTTTTTCGTGGATGAATTACATTTCCTTAAGATTCTTCCGATGAACCTGAGTCTCGTGTCTGCTTTTCCCACTATCTGTTTTATGTGATCATTCCACTTAAGGTCGCTCTGGATAGTTACGCCTAGATATTTTACGGCAGACGCTGTCTCTAGGTGTTTGTCATCAATAGTGTAGCTGTACAGCAGTGGATTTCTTGTCCTATGTATGCGCAATACGATACATTTATTTACGTTCAGGGTCAACCGCCAGAGCGCGCACCAATCATCAGTTCTGTGCAGGTCGTTCTGCAAGTTCTTACTATGTTTTGGCGTTGCTACTTTGGTATAGACAACTACATCATCTGCGAATAGTCTTAAAGAGCATCCGACCCTTTCTACTAGATCATATACATATACTGTAAACAGCAACGGTCCTAACACACTTCCCTATGGTACTCCGGATATTACCTTTACTTCTGTCGAATTTGTTCCGTTAAGAGCGACGTGTTGAGTTGTGTCTGCAAGGAAGTCTTCAATCCAGTCGCAAGTCTGCTCCGGTACTCCGTAAGCTCGTACTTTTTACATTAAATGGAAATGCGGGACGGTGTCAAATGCCTTACTGAAGTCAAGGAACATGGCATCAACCTGAGCGCCATTGTCCTCTGCGCTGTGGAACTCATGGAGGAACAGAGCGAGCTGAGTTTCGCAGGATCTCTGTTTGCGAAATCCATGTTGATTTTTATAGAGGAGATGATCATTTTCCAAAAATGTCAATTCTTTAGCATAAAACATGTTCCATATTTCTACAACAGATTGACGTCACCGATATAGGTCTATAATTGTGTGGATCTGTCTTACGACCTTTCTTAAAAACGGGAATGACCTGTGCATTTTTCCAGTCGTTAGGTAACTTTCGTTGCTCAAGCGATCTACGATAAATTACTGCTAGAAGGGGAGCAAGTTCTTTCACATAATCTGTATAGAATCTTATAGGCATTTCATCTGGTCCTGACGCCTTTCAACTACTAAGCGATTTTAGCTGCTTTTTAATTCCACGATCGGTTATCTCAATATCTGCCATTTCAACGTTCGCACGACGATCGAAAATTGAAAGAAGGGACAGTGTTACGATCTTCCGTGGTGAAACAACTTCGGAAGACCGAATTCAGTATTTCGGCCTTCTCTCTGTTATCTTCCGTTTTGGTACCGGTGTTCAAATTCAAATGGCTCTAAGCACTATGGGACTTAACATCTGATGTCATCAGTCCCCGAGACTTAGAACTGCTTAAACCTAACTAACCTAAGGAAATCACACACATCCATGTCCAAGGCAGGAGTCCAACCTGCGACCGTAGCAGCAGTGCGGTTCCAGACTGAAGCGCCTAGAACCGCTCGGCTACAACGGCCGGCTGGTACCGGTGTGGTCGATGAGAGAATCAATAGATGATTTTGACCCACTTACTGATTTTACATACGGCCAAAATTTCACTCAGGTCGGTTGACAACTTCTTACTTTCAAAATCATTGAATGCTTCTCACATTGCTTTCCTTACGCTCACTTTCGCTTCGTTTAGCTTTTGTTTGCCAACAGGACATTAAAAATCTTGCAATTGTTTCAGCCCGCAAGTGTTAACTGCTGTAACATCACATCGCATTCCTCCAAGCTGATTATCAGCTGACTGCTTTGTGACTCGCCGTCTTTCTTCGCTCTCAACTTGGCACCGCCACAAGCATAATTGTTTCTGATGTACCTCTTGGTTTGCCTCTCACATGACATGTGGACTCCTGCTCCGAAGCCAGCTTAGTGCTCCCCTGCGATCGGAGCAGACGCAGTCAGACCTATGTGCCATACAGCTGCCTAACAAATTCACTGGTGCTTCGTTGGTGTCTCACCATGCGAGGTGATGCAGTGGTAACACAATGGATTCACATTCTGCAGGATGGTGCTTCAAATCTCTGCCCGATCATCCAGAGTCAGGTCTTCCGAGGTTTCCCCGGTACTTAGAGACTTCAGAAAGTAGGTTACATGTGTAGCCCCACGCTAAGACCATTACGCAACAAGAGTGGCACAATATCAGAAGGGAATAAATGTTACGGATATCCTGCATGTACAGTTCTGCTGCGGTGTGGATAACGGATGCATCACAGTGCCCGATTGAAATGGTGCGGCAACTGAAAAACTTGCTTCAGAGTTGAAGTGCTCAGGAAGGTACGATTTTTGAGGGTAAAATGTCTAAAATGCACAGATTCACCGAGAAATTCTAGTGGCGCAAGAAGCAAATGCAATGTCGCGTCCAGCCGCAGTGGAATGGTGTCAACGATTTGACCAAGGACGCACGGACGTTGGTGTTTCTGATAGGGTTGTCCAGATTTTGCTCCATGTGATTGCCATCTTTTCGACAAGCTAGAACAACACCTGAAGCGAAAAATATTTCCTTGAATAGCTCCGTGACCAAGGAGCGGTTTTCTGTCGTCGAGGAATTGAGTGACTGGTAAAACGTTCCAACCGTTGTGCTTTTGTTGAAAACTAGTGTTATGTACCTATACCACTAAAGTGTAGTGCAGCATTCAAGAAAAGTTACTTACTCTGCCGTAATAATGTGTAACCGCGCGGCATTAGCCGAGCGGTCTAAGCGCTGCAGTCATGGACTGTGCGGCTGTTCCCGGCGGAGGTTTGAGTCCTCCCTCGGGCATGGGCGTGTGTGTGTGTGTGTTTGTCCGTAGGATAATTTAGGTTAAGTAGTGTGTAAGCTTATGGACTGATGACCTTAGCAGTTAAGTCCCATAAGATTTCACACACATTTTACTTTATGTCGCCGGCTGGTGTTTCCGTGCGGTTCTAAGCGCTTCAGTTTGGAACCGCGTGACCGCTACGGTCGCAGGTTCGAATCCTGCCTCGGGCATGGATGTGTGTGATGTCCTTAGGTTAGTTAGGTTTAAGTAGTTCTACGTTCTAGGGGACTGATGACCTCAGCAGTTAAGTCCCATAATGCTCAGAGCCATTTGAACCATTTTTTACTTTATGTCCCCTCGTAGTGTCGAGGTATAGCGCAACAATTTCTTTCCTAAACACAGCACAAAATTTCAACACCGTCTTCCTATTCGCTGCTAAGAAATGGTTTTATCTTTAACAACAACTTATTTTTATCGTGATTGTGTGTGTACTTTGCATGGCATTGTTTTTGTGAACAGCGGTACCTAGTAATCAAATCAAAAAGCAGATATATGAAAGATCCACCAGATGTCATCGTGTATTATTTGGTACGAAGTTAAGCTACTGGCAATATTGATGCATACGCACATTAATTTCATTAATTTAAAAAATTCAGATACTTTTAAATTTTTACTGTGTCACTACTAGTCACGAAAGAAAGACTACTATATTCTTTGCTGATTTCACTGCACTTTCATCCGCAGCGAGTAAAACTGCTGCAAGATTTCACTCTCTAAGTAGTCTTAGATTGTATTCGATACAGGAACTTTCTTTGGTTTCAGTACTATCCAATTCTTTAGGATTTTAGAATTTAAACAACTGATACCATCATGGATTAGTTCCAAAAAAGAAAATTAAACGAGTAACCCGTTACCTTTCATTGAAGATTGTCCCAGATTTTTTCTGGTGTGAAGTATTTCCGATCACTTGGTACTTGCTGCAAGCCAGTGGTTTCACAGTTAAAAGTGTATTCCTCCCAAAGTCACTGAAGGACAGCGGGCGAAATAACAGATAGTCTTAACTCTCAGATTAGGTCCACCCACTTACTGTTTAGTCTTTGAGTCACCTACAGGATTCGGAATAAACGGGTACGCTGTACACAGAGGATGTTGGATAATCGCCAATGCCTTCACTGCCTCTTGTCCCAAGTAATGCAGCATCTGTCAGGAACATTCTTCACAGATCCACTGATACGATAGAACGCTAAGAGCAAAACAATAACGTACTATCCGATGAGAGCTATCATAATTGTACGAGAAAATATTAGTTTCTGATCTACAGTAATCTCTTTATCTATATCTGCATCTATATTCTGCGTGGTAGTGTGTGCTTGTATCACATATTATGGTTTCTCCCCGAGCCACACAGAAAGGTCATTGAGAATAACGACTGCTTGCATGGCTCTGTGCAAGCTGTTACTCGCCTAATTTTACGCGCGCGGTCTCTACGGGCTGCATGTGGAAGGTGTACGTAGTTTCTGCCTCCGAAGTTCTTTTGAGGTCATCTCAGTATGTTGTTTCGACATGTACGGCGTCTTTATTAGTGTATCTGCTCGTTAAGATTTTTCGTTTCTGCTACACTCTCTTTCCACTTGAACATGGCTGTGACCGCTCGCGCCGCCTATCTTTACAAACTTTCGATGTCTTCTGTCAGTCCGTCCGTCCAGGTATGGGTGTCAGACACTTCAGCATTATTAAAGAATGAGCCTCCCAAACGTTTTGGGTGCAGTCTCTTTTGTAGGCGAAACGTAGTCTTCCAGTGTCCTAGCAAATAAATGGCAGTCTGTCATTTGCTTTATCTGTAACTGTACTTAGGTTATGATTTTATAACATATCTTTTCACATTGTTAATTCCAAATCTTTGTACGACAGACAGGATCTGATTGTGATTCATTAGTAGTAGTCAAAAGATATTACGCATTTGCATTTCGTTAAGAGCATCATTTGCGTTTCTCTACATTAAAAGCAAATTGGCAGACTCTGCACTTAATATCGAAGCTAATTCACTGTTTTTCCTAAGTAGATGTTCCATCTACCTCTGTTTATTGCTCCTTCTCACCGTGGTCAGCAAGACGAGAATTTTCTAGTCTCCCTAACTCGACAAGTTTCGCAAGTTAACTACACTTTTAGAGCCGCCGACCGTGAAAAAGTTTATCTTGCTTGTCACGTGCGACCAGTAAGAACACAAAAAAAACACTAAAAATATGAGAACTGTAAATATTTTGTAATGATTCTCCAGAGCTCCGTCCTCCTTGTACCAGCTCCGCAACAGTCAGAACCAAGTAATTTCCGAAGTGGCTAATATAAATGGAAAGGAATACTTTCAGCGAAGTCCCTTGACCCTCGAAAAATGACATTTAAACGGTTTTCAAAGCGGAATTTCCTTTGCTTATTCGAAAGAGTGATCTCAAACTAGACTAGTGCGATATTAGTATTATCGATATGTATTAACAAGGACACTGAAACTACGAGAATAAGCAGTACTGCAGCAGCAACAGCACCCTCCCCCCCCCCCCCCCCCCCCCACACACACACCTTGTCATTGCTGATCGCTATCGCCATGCAGCAGCGCTGCCCAATCGTTGTTGGAGATTGTAAGGGGAAGCAAACCGACGCTTTCTGTGGACGCAGGGCGTCGCATGAAAGATGCGATGAGCAGTATTTGTTTGGACTGACTCCAGCTACATACTGAATAAACGAAACTGCAGATATCTGGCGAAACATAAGAGGAAATGCTTCTGAAAACTCTTGCGAGGGACACTCAGTGTTTGATACGACTTCAGAAAGTAAGTTACAAATTATTATGACAGACCAATAACTTTTATTCAATGCTATGCTACAGTTCAGAGTGACACAGATACATGATACTGTGTTGTGACATTTTGTTGGTAATGCAGGACGAAGGCGATTTCAATACGGCTGGACATGACAGTGCATCAGGTCCACATATCGTCAGAAGTCTGTGTGCAATTATACCGTTTTGTCCGCAAGAATCATACTGCTTCACGTACTTCAACTTTGGAGAACGTGTCAAGTTGCCATGCCATTTCACTCCCATCTTCTGATGCACGTTTCATCCGTACTAAAGCAGAACTGTGTCCGCAGGAAACTCAGAATTTGTACTCTCTTTTGGCGACGCACTACTCTTGTTGCACAATGCTCTTAGTGTCTGACGACATGTGTAACTAACTTTTTTGAAGTCTCCTCGTTTATATATAGGGTGTATTATAACTGAGGGCGATATTATGGAGATGAAAGGGGACATAGATGAAGATGAAATGGGAAATATGATACTACGTGAAGTGTTTGAGAGAGTACGGAAAGGCCTAAGTCGAAACAAGGTCGCGTGAGTATACAACATTCCATTAGAACTACTGATAGCCTTCTACCATTGGGTGAGCAAGATGTACGAGACAGACGAAATACCCTCAGACTTCAAGAAGAATATAACAATTCCAATCCCAAAGAAAGCAGGTGTTGACAAATGTGAAAATTACCGAACTATCAGTTTAATAAGTCACGGCTGCAAAATAATAACACAAATTCTTTACAGATGAATGGGAAAAATGGTAGAAGCCGACCTCGGGGAAGATCAGTTTGGACTCGGTAGAAATGTTGGAACACGCGAGGCAATACTGACCCTACGACTTGCCTTAGAAGATAGATTAATGAAAGCCAAACCTAGCATTTGTAGACTTAGAGAAAGCTTTTGACAATGTTGAGTGGAGTACTCTCTTTCAAATTCTGAAGGTGGCAGGAGTAAAACATAGGGAGTGAAAGGCTATTTAGAATTTGTACAGAAACTAGATGGCAGTTGTAAGAGTCGAGGGGTATGAAAAGGAAGCAGTGGCTGGGAAGGGAGTGTGAGAGGATTGTAGCCTCTCCCCGATATTATTCAATCTATATATTGAGCCAGCTGTAAAGAAAACAAAAGAAGAATTTGGTGTAGGAATTAAAATCCATGGAGAAGAAATTAAAACTCTGAGGTTTGCCGATGATATAATTTATGTCAGAGACAGCAAAGGACTTGGAAGAGCAGTTGAACGGAACGGACAGTGTCTTGAAAGGAGGATATAAGATGAACATCAACAAAAGCAAAACGAGGATAATGGAATGTAGTCGAATTAAGTCGGGTGATGCTGGGGGAATTAGATTAGGAAATGAGACACTTAAAGTAGGAAGATATGTTTTGCTATTTGGGGAGCAAAATAACTGATGATCGTCGAAGTAGATATAAAATGTAGACTGGCAATGGCAAGGAAAGCGTTTCTGAAGAAGAGAAGTTTGTTAACATCGAGTATAGATTTAAGTGCCAGGAAGTCGTTTCTGAAAGTATTTGTATGGAGTGTAGCCATGTATGGAAGTGAAACATGGACGATAAATAGTTTGGACAAGAAGAGAATAGAAGCTTTCGAAATGTGGTGCTACAGAAGAATGCTGAAGATTAGATGAGTAGATCACATAACTAATGAGGAGGTATTGAATAGAATTGGGGAGAAGAGAAGTTTGTGGCACAACTTGACAAGAAGGAGGGATCGGTTGGTAGGACACATTCTGAGGCATCAAGGGATCACCAATTTAGTACTGGAGGGCAGCGTGGAGGGTAAAAATCGTAGACAGAGACGAAGAGATGAATACATTAAGCAGATTGAGAAGGATGTAGGTTGCACTAATTACTCGGAGATGCAGAAGCTTGCACAGGATAGACTAGCATGGAGAGCTGCATCAACCCAGTCTCAGGACTGAAGACCACAAGAAGAAATTATAATCGATTGTGATGTAGCTGTTGAGTGTGTCACAAGTAAGTTTTATTTGTTTTTGAGTGTTGAACTCTATGAACAGTTTCATTTTCAGCATGGTTCGTACTTTTAAACGAAAGAAATAGTATTATCATACTGGTATTAATACTTAAGCGGTGTTATGCAGAATGTATCGTAATAATGGAATTATGATCACTGAAGCCGGTTTCTATTTGACCTTACTTTAATGTGCAACGTCAGCCTCGTAGTATGGGTCATGCAAGAGTCAGATGGTAGTATACCATGTAAGTATTTTTTAACTGTTTTGTTTTTAGGGCAAAATGACAAGGTTGAAAATGAGGCATGCTAGTGCAAGTCGATGAGAGTGGTCTGACACCGCAATGA